>NC_050455.1:75537412-75837412 GCF_903995425.1 Onychomys torridus
ACTTTCTTTGAATGATTTATCATTTATTTGTAACTTAGTTTTACTAAGTCCTTATGCCATGTTTTATGACACATAAATAATTTATGATTATTTGGGTCACCAGAACTATAAACTATTTCTAAATTGAGGGTTTCCTTTTTCCATTTGAACTTTCAAGAATTTTATTTTGAGTTTTACAACAGACATTAACTGGATAAACCAATCAGTTGTTTCTGAATGTATTCAGCCACAACCATCTTTAATATCCAGCTCACAATATGAGACAGGTGGGAATTTCCATGTACAGAATATGGAAATTGTCCTAGAGTTAACATTAATAGGATTTTACTGGGTGATAGGATTCAAACTTACCTGGGCAAAGTTGCAAATTTGGAGTTTGACCTCCAATTGGAATTTAGTCAGAATGGATGACATATTTTAGGTGAGTTTTCTCTTTAAAACGTGAAAGTATTTCCCTTTAGAATGGGGTATGGATAATGATTCTTATGTAATTCTTGTTTCTTCAATCTGGAGGGAAAACGCTGTTGCTTCTTTCTGTTGGAGGGTTCCATGCTATTTCTTGATACAACAGCATCTTTTGATTAAAGTTTATATGACTGGAAGTCATTTTACATTCATGATATTTAACATACTTTGTAATTTCCAGCTTACTTCCTTTTCTTTATCTTAAATGTCAGACTTCACACTATTCTCAAATTGAGTCTTTTTTGTGCTATACTTGTGTGTTTTCAGTGTTGTGTTTTTGTTGTTTGTTTGTTTATTGTATTTATCAAAGTGACACAAGCTGGAGTCATAGAGAAGGTGGTAAACTCAAATAAGAAAACCGTAAGCATATCAGTGGGGCATTTTATTAATTAATGGCTGATGTGTTAAGGCACAGCCCACTGGGTGTAGTGCCTCTTCTGGGCTGGTGGTTTCAGTTGTATAAAACAGAAAGCTGTGTGGACCATGAAGATTATGCCAGTAAATAGGATTGCCCATGACTCAGTCTCTACCTTGTATTGTTTCCCTGGTTCACTTTTGTGACTAGACTCTAAGAGATAAGATTAAATAATCCCATCCTCCGAAAGTTGCTTTTTGGTAATGACATTTATCATGCCATCAGGAAGAAGACTGTAATGAAAATTGCTACCAAAATTGTGGGGTATTGCTGTGACAGACACGACCATGTTCTTTTGTGAAAATCGTGGAAGCATTTGAAATGTTCTGCAAAGGTCATTGTGTGCTTAGAAAATAACAGTCTTGAAAGCAGTGAAAACTTAGGAGGCCTAGCTTCTGAAGCTTCAAAGAAAAGTTTGAGAGTTTCTCAAAGACTCTATCAGAGCTGGCCATGCAATATTTTGAATTATGAATCTGCATCAGTGGAATCAGCTGTGATTAACAAGAGACCAGCACCACTGAAGTGAGACCTTAGCTTCACTAGAACACAGGGTCTGGTTAACTGAGGTTACACTGGAATACTAGGTTCTGGTTAACTGAGGTTAAACCGTCAGGTGTAATTAGGAAGAGATCAGCATCATTGATTTGAAATCTTCTGGGAAGTATTTCCTAAGGGTCAGGAAACAGAAACTATGGTATAGGGTGCAAGTGTCAATTCTTTGTCTTAAACTTAAAGTTAAGCTTGGCAATGTGTCAGTCTCCCACTTGGTGTGGTTTTAATTATGTGAAGGGGTCAGGGAAATCAACTTAGGCTTGGTACTGTGAAAGGTCAGGGGAGACCATTGGTGAAAGCCTTAGATGCATGGAGACTCCAGCATAGCAGAAATGTCAGGACTATGGAGAATAAGTCAGAATACTGGCTAGTATGTACTGGAGTTGGCTAAAGATGTAAGACAAGGGAGAACTTAGACTACCCAAGCTCCATGGAGACCAGGAGACTAGGAGTGAATCCCAAATGTAAGTCATAGAAATGTCAATACTACCTGATGAAACAAGCAGTGTGTTATGGATGGGAGAATCAGGGAAGTGGAGCTGCAGGTTCTCTTCAGAGCACAGAAGATAATTCATTGTCACAGGTGTCAGATCTTGAGCTATAAGATTTGGTACTACACTTCTGGATTTTGGGTTTGCTTAATTATTATTTTAATTGTTTTTCTGAATATTCTTGCTCTGATTCCTTTCTTTTAGAGTAAGAAATAATTTATATGATTTCATTTTGTAGAAACCCACATTTAAGAAGCTTTGAACTTTCAAATTTTTATATTTGAATTTTTAAAGCAGTTCCTGCTACATATCAGTATGTTCCATGCAGGTCTCTGTTCTTACAATTTCATACAAAAACCTTCTTTTGTCCAGATTGTATTTTCACTAGTGAGCTCATGCTTTTTTGGGCAGATGTATCTAACACGTCTTTTTGCCTATCACTGAAAGAACTGTGTGTGTGTGTGTGTGTGTGTGTGTGTGTTTGTGTGTGTGTGTTTGTGTGTGTTTGTGTGTGACTGTGTGTGTGTGTGTGTATGTATGTATATAGGCCTGTGTGTCTGTGATAATGTTTAAGATTTGAACAGAGCTCTTATAAAAACAAAAGCTAATCAAGAGCTGTGTCTTAAAACATTCTTAGTGGTGTTTTCACTTATTTAGTAAAGAACACCTGAATCATTTAATATTGCTTACAAAACCGGTGAGATTTTTTTCCACTTAATTTCCTATCAAGCAAAGATAAAAATAGCAAAACTACATAAATATCACTCTGTTTCTAAAGCTTTCAAGAACAAGCAAAGGCTTATTAAGAAACCATCTGCCTTCCAGTTAATTTTATATATCAATTTCTCTGTTTTGTTGATTTACTACCATGGTTGAGCATGAGAATTATCTGTTTTACCTATGCCACAGCTCCTGGGTTAACACCCCCTCAAAGCATAGATTGCTGTTGTCTGAGTGATTAGATTCTGCTATAGGGATGGAACATAAACTCTCTTTGGTATACAATAACAAATAGTTTCCTTTTACTTAGTTACAAACTTCTAGGTTGGCTCTTAATATTCATCCAGGTTTTATTCTTTCAAGGTCACAAGATCCTCACTGAAGGAAATACAAAGTATATCATTCTCTTGGGCAAATAATATAAGGACAAGCCAATATTCCTGAACCTATTTTGGTTTTTGTTGTTGTTGGATTTTTTGTTTTGTTTGTTTGTTTTTGTTTTTTGTTTTATTTGTTTGTTTTTTGTTTGTTTGTTTGTTTGTTTTTTTGAGACAGGGTTTCTCTGTGTAGTTTTGGTGCCTGTCCTTGATCTCTCTCTGTAGACCAGGCTGGCTTCAAACTCATAGAGTACTGGGATTAAAGGTGTGTGCCACCACCACCCAGGCCCTGAACCAGTTTTTTTCTGATTTTGTATAAGTTCCATTGGACAAAGGGCATGCCCTGGTCTAGTGCTTGCAAATGGCATAGGAGGTACACATCTTTTTAGAGGGGAACAGTTTTATTTAGATAATTTAATTTGACATTTGGGGATACCTTAATAAAGATGGGATTATGTAAAAAAGAGATAATATTGTGTTTAAAATAAGTAATCTCTTTATTGCATGAAGAAACACCCGACCAAAGTGAAGTATACCTGGTAAGACAATCTTTTCTTTTGAAGAAAGAGTGTATCACACATCTAAATGAGACAAGCAAGTAACAGGATCATGGCCAAGATGATCTTTACCTCTCATCTTTAATAGAAGTGGAACTTTACTGTTACTCACTGGTTGAGGTTCAATATTATAGCCCATCCCAATTGGCTAATTAAAGGGATTTATGAAGAGGCGAAGATGTGACAAAGAGTGCAGAATTAGCTAATTTTAGACATTAAAGCATTTCAGGAGATCTCAGAAGCTGGTGACACCTGGTCAAACAAGTTTATCTCATAAAAGACAAACAAAAGGGATTCCTGGAGAAGGAGGACACATGAAGAGAAACAAACACATGCCATGACACCTGCTTTTAAGGAAAGAAATGACTGACTCTCTCATCAGGGGAATACTTTTCATCAGACAGAGTTGTCAGCAGGTAACCACTGTAGTCTGGGTGAGACACAATGGTGGCCAAGACAAAGTTAACCAAAGTGAGAAATGGCCATGTTAAATTATGTGGTGATATATTGTGTACCCTAATAAAATGTGCTTGAAGACCAGAGAACAAAACAAGCCACTAGATTAAAAACAGAGGCCAGGTCCTGGTGGCACACACCTTTAATCTTAGCACTCAGAAGGTAGAGATCCATCTGGACCTTTGTGAGTTCAAAGCCCCCCTGGACTACATGAGATTGACTCAGTCTGGGAGAGAAAACAGAACCAGGCAGTGGTGGCCCACGCCTTTAATCCCGGGAAGTGATGACTGGGTGGAGAAAGGTGTATAACATGTAGGGCACAGGAACAAAAGGCTTTTCAGCAGAACTGCCCCTTTTAGCAGCAGCCTTTTTCAGGCTGAGGAGTCCTAGAGGTGAAAATGTGACTTGTTCCTTTGTCTCTCTGATCTTTTAGCATTTATCCTAATATCTTACTCTGAGTTTTTTATTACAAGACCTTTAAAAATTTGAGCAACAAAATTATACTTTGAAAAAATAAAGTTTTCCTGTGTCCCACAGCCACTTTGTCCCAACTAAACATACAGGGGCTTATATTAATTACAAATACTTGGCCTATGGCTCAGGCTTTCATTAACTAGTCCTTACAACTTAATTCAACAGATTCCTATTAATCTATGTTTTGCCACGTGGCTTTGTGGCATTACCTGTGTTCCATTACATCTTGCTCCCCCAGCAGTGCTCAGTGTCTCCTCTGACTCCACCTTCAGCTCCTTCTCTCTCTGCTTGGATTACCCACCTGGCACTATTCTGCCTTGCCTTAGGCCATAGCAGCTTCTTTATTTACCAATAGTAGCAACACATATTCACAGCTTACAGAAAGACCATCCCACAGTGAAAGATAGGTTTAAGAAATGAATGTGAAATAAACCAGAAGAATTAACAGGTTCAGAATTGTTTCTTTTGGGTTATGAGTTGAGTCCTGGCAGTTGATGTGTGAAGACTGAGTTCAAAGGATTGGCAACCATGTGTAACATGCTGTGTAAATGCCTGTGTTTCAGGATTCACAACAGAGCAGCTGTGAATGGACAGAAGAAATACATTACTGCTGTAAAATATTTTAAGATGTGTTACACTTGTTTATGCTGTGGAACATTTGTTTAATGATGTAAAGATGTGTCGCATTCTTTTATGTTGCACTTATTTAACTCTATAAAGCTGTGTTACTCTGACTGTCTAAAACACCTGTTTGGTCTAAGAAAGAGATGAATGGCCAATGGCAAGGCAGGAGAAAGGATAGGTGGGGCTGGCAGGCAGAGAGAATAAACAGAAGGAGAAATCTGGGAAGAAAGAATTAAAGAATGAGAAAAGCAGGAGAGGAGGACACAAGGGCCCACTCACCTAGTTACACAGCCAGCCACAGAGTAAAAAGTAAAGAAAAGTTTTTAGAAATATGGAAAGATAAAAGCCCAGAGGCAAAAGACAGACAGAATAAATTAAGAAAAGCTGGCAAGAAACAAGCTAAGAAAGGCAAGGCATTCAAAGAAAGAATAAGACTCCATGTGTGATTTATTTGGGACCTGAGGGGTGGGCCCCAGAAAAAGCAAAGAGCCAAAATGTAAAACAAATGACTACACATTACCATTTGGCAATATTTGGGCCAGTCACAATTTTTGTACATGTAAATATTATCTAAAATCAGTTGGTAGGTAGATGTATTTTTACAGTTCTATTTAGTTTACATGAATATTATTACGCATGCAAATATAGGTTTGGCCAGGACAGTGACAGTTATCAAAGTGACATAAAGTGGGTGTGATGAGTTTGATTCCTTAGGCAGTGTAAAGAGACACAGGTAGACAGAGACAGGAGTCTGACCTTCAACAGATGAGATTTTGTTAATCAGTGCACACAATTAGGGGCAGCCTCTCTCCCATGGGAAACTAAAGGGACTATCAGGGAAAAGGCTGGCTGTGACATTTGTTGTGGTGAGGTGAGAGGCTTCAGAATGAGGAGCTTGTTGCAGCCTTAGGGAGTGTTCCTGCCTCTCTCCTTCCTGGAATTGTATGCCCAAGGGGACAGGCTGTCTTGGGAGACAGACTGTCTCTTCAGACATACCTTATGGGGTTGAACAATAAGGCTGAGCAAGATCATCTATAACATCATGGGAATCCTGTTTTACAAAACTGGGACGTTATCATTGAGAACAAGTGAGAAGTGGAACCTTAACAGGATGGATGTTTCAGTGGAGTAAATGATACACATTTATAATAAGCTCTTATATAAGAAATGAATAAATTATGGGAGAACTGTCCTTATTTATGAGAAGGACAGCAATATTTTCATTGTAATTTGCAAAAGTAGGCTAAAGACAAACTTGTTGATAAAGATTGGTTCTAGAAAGAGTCATTAAAACATTGGAAGTGCCATTTGCATCAAGGGATTTTGATTGGATTCATTTTCTTCTGTCAGTTAAATAATTAAAAGGCAGGAAGATAAGTAGCTTGTTAGAAACCTCACGCAGAGTAAACAGGAGCAGACAGAACCTGCAGTTGAAGAAAGGTGTTTATTGGGGGTGATGAAGCACAGGCATGGAAAGGACACACGGAGAAAAGATCCTCTGCAAAGTGGGTTGGAGTTGAGTAGGCTCCAGAGGCCCAAACATAGCCTGTTCTCTAGGGCTGTAGTTTTGAAAGTCTCTGAAGATTTTTTCTCCCCCAGTGGGGTTGCTTAGTTTATTTGCTGTGGGATTACCCTTCTGTATGCTGTGAATATGTTTTTACTACCATGGTTTAATAAAAAAAACTTCTTTGGCCTATAGCAAGGCAGGATAGAGTCAAGCAGAAAATCCAAGCAGAGATACAAGAAGAAGGGTAGAGTTGGGTGTAGAAGCCAGCCAGCCACTAGAGGAGCAAGATGTATTAGAGCACATTATGAGACACATGGCAAAACATAGGTTAATAGAAATGGGTTAATTTAAGTTGGAAGAGATACTAATAAGCCTGAGCAATAGGCCAAACAGTTTGTAATTAAGCCTCTGAGTGATTATTTGGAAATGTCTGTGGGATGAAGTGGCACAGTGAAAACCCTCTGTTTACATATAGTGCTCCAACCTGCCACCTGTGCATCCACATAAACCCTGAGAAAGCTTGATACATGAACACATAACATCTAAGAAATTCTTTATGGAATTTGATTTCAATGTGGCAAGGTTAGCCATTTAGCCAAGAAACTACTCTTGACTGGACTGTTTGATAGTGTTCTGTATAAACTGGACATGTATGACCCATGGGAAAGTGACCATTAAACTTTGCCAAAACAAGGCAGGATGGTCCTTCAAGTTCCTGACTCACAGAAGAAACTGTCAGACATTCTGCAGCACACAGAGGAAAATGACTGACTAACTTTGCCAATATAGGGAGGATTTTCCTTCAAATTTCCTGCCTGACTGAAAATTCTGCCAAAGACTCTAGGCCTATAGGCTGAAGATGAATGCCCCAGTGTTACAGAAGAACTTTGGGTGACTGTCAAGGCAGCCAGTTGTCTTTGTCTTTTCTAGACTTTTGGAAGTTGTTTGCAATATACTTCCTGTTTACTCAAGCAATATTATATCCTTCTGGGATCTTTGATGGAGTTAAAGGCTAGATAGTTATAGTTTTCCTTAGGATAAAAGATAAATTAGATATGAAACTTTAGACTCACAAAGATAGGATAGAGTATTTTTGCTAATTTTGTCAAATACAAAGAGACTAGATATTATAATTCTTACCTGATAACCATTTTGTGACATGTAATTTTGCCATGTTAAATTTAAAAACCTTCCTTTTTGATTAGACAGAAAGGATGAAATGCTGTAAGATAACCACTCTGTTTCCTGTAAATATGTTTTATTACCATTGTTTAATAAAAAAAGCTGCTTTGGCCTATAGCAAGGCAGGATAGAGTCAAGCAGAAAATCCAAGCAGAGATGCAGGGAGAAGAAGGGCAGAGTTGGGGACAGAAGCCAGCTAGCTGCCAGAGGAGCAAGATATATTAGAACACAGGTAAAATCATGAGATACGTGGCAAAACATAGATTAATAGAAATGAGTTATTTTAAGTTGTAAGAGCTAGGTAGTAACAAGCCTGAGCAATACGCCAAACAGTCTGTAATTAATATTAAGCCTATGAGTGATTATTTGGAAATAGCTGTGGAATGGGGTAGGACAGAGAAAAGCCTCCATTTACATTTATAGAAAGACAGGATGGTTAATTGCTCACAATTGTTATGGAACATTTCCTGACTTGGCATCCAACCTGTTAAGTCAGTCTTCAGCAAGTGGCCTACAGAAGGGAGAAAATTTATGGAAGATCATTGTTTTTAAGCTGCCAGGGTTTTGTCTAAGTTCGGGATGGCCAGGAAGAAGGTAGCCACCTTGAAAGTTTGCCTTCTTATATACTTAGACATGGGCCATCTCCCTGTGTGTCTAGCTACCAGAAAATCTGTTTAACTCCTAGTCACACAACAATACATGAATTTCTGATTTCTATAATTTTCACTTATAACTTTGTGTTCTCTTAAGCACTGACTTTGTGATTGCTCTTTAACTTTTTGGACCAAAGAAATATTTACAAATTCTTTAAATTTCTGTTTATTGTTTGTTTTAATTTCATTTAGCCTTGCTCTTTTGTGCATATGTGTGGGATGTTGTTAATCCCACTGATTGAGAATAAAGCCACTACCACTGTTTAAAGCCAGTTTTGAAGCAAGCTTTAATTAATACTGGCCAGGTGTATAGACTCTGGCTAGGTCCATACCTGGATTCCAGGGAAATGGCCAGAATCAAGTATGGCGAGGGCTTAAGACGGAAAACCCATAATTCATTGCATTTCCCATTAGGTCCAATCAGGAGCAAGCATATATCATGATGTAGTTCCTACCTGTGAACCTCCACCCACAAGAGATCGAGCACATCTGGTCAGGGTGCAAATGAGTCAAAGAACCTTGTTTAGGGCAGTGAAAAACATGCATCTTGTTATCTCCCATAAGAAACAGCCTCCAACATTTCAGGAACTATCTGTCCTTGAGCAAGAGTCTTACAGATGCGATGAGAGGCATTTTTGTTTCACAGATCTCTAGGGCATAGTAATTAAAACTTAAAATGTAACTTTGGCTCTCACAATGGTACTGTTTCTTATTTCTCTTCTGTGATCACAGGGACATTTTTGGACTTACTAGAAAGCTTGTCTATATCAGGCAGTTTATCCAAAAATGAAATTCAGGGAAAACAGGTTACTATCTGTATCTTGTACCAGATGACTACATGGTAACCCTAAACCACCAAGCCTAAATGTTGTAAGAAATCAACCCCAGACTGATATAGCCACTGATCAAATGATCTATTAACAGATGTTCATAGATTCTTATGTGACACCATAGTTGAGTATATGAAGAAGATTCATAAAAAAAGCACATTGAATCAATTGCTTTGGTTCACTATTTTCAAAAAGGATTAGTTATTGTGGTGGTTTGAAAGAGAATGGTCCCCATAAGTGTTAGCATTCAGACCTGCCCCTTGGGGGAGGGGAGACCTGGTCTACATACAAGCAATACCTTGGCCCACTCAGGGCCCTTACAACATTATGCCCTCATTGCTGTGTGGGCTCTCTGTGCATGTGCTTTGTCTCCTCATAGAAGGGTGAGGCTTCACCAGATTTCTCTCTCTATTCTCCCGAGGTCATGTTTGCACATGCTCTTCCCCCCCTTTCCCATTGTGAAGGCAATACAGACTCCATCTTAGGGTGGGGCCACCATCTTAGACCAACTGCTGTACTCAGTTCCAGGAAAGACCTCAGGAATGTGCCATGACACTTTGAACAGATACAGGGCAGTATGCTCCTGTAAACATTCTGTCTGTGGCTTATAGCCCTTGAAGATATACAGATAATTCTGCTCAATAGGTTGTGGTTAACCTGCCAAAAGTCTAACCCAATGGTTTCAAATGTGGTTTTGTTCCCAAAATCTAGACCAATAGTTTCAAAAAAATTACCTTGCCCCATATCCCTTCTACCCAATCCCAAGATGCCAAGGCATGTAACTCCTGGCTTGTGATTTTTCTCTTAAAAAAGATCTCCTATCTCTGGGCCTGCTGTTGCCCCATTTCCCTCCATTGGCCTACCAGTGGCCCAGGTTCAAACCTGACAATAAAAGGACGCTTATATGCTTGCATCAAAAACGGGCTCCTTGGTGGTCTCTGGGGCTTTCAAGAAATGGGTACAACACTGTCTCTTTTTCTCTTCTTCCTTTTCTCTCCTCAGTTCCCTTCTCTCCTGTCCCCCCAACAAAACACTCCACATGAGACCTGTCTGCATGGTGCATCTCTCTCCAAGGCTCCCCTCCATAACTGCTGCTCACCATATTAAAAATACAATAATAGGTTCATAGATTCAAATACTTGCTCACCAGGGAATGGTAGAATTTGAAAGGATTATGGGATATATAGCCTCATTGAAGGAAGTGTGACATTGCTGGTGGGCTTTCAGGTTTCATAAAACCCAATCAAAGCCCAGAATCATTCCCTCTCTCTGCTGCCTATGGATATGGATGTAGAACTCTCAGCTACTTCCCCAGGAACATATCTACCTGATTGCTAACAAGCTCCCCCGCCAGAATAATGGACTAAATCTCTGAAATGTAAGCAAGCCCCAATTAAATGCTTTCTTTTTTTAAGAGTTTCCACAGCCATTGTGTCTCTTCACAGAAAAGAACATTGACTAAGACAGTTTTCAACAGTAGCTAAATGAAGCATATGCAGAATATAAAATGGCTAAGAATTAAGACAAGTCAACTATTAGAAGAAAAGCATGAATTGAGTAAAATTTGTCAGTATAATATTTCTAAATTTCAGGAGAATGGAATATTTAAAAGTAAGCTGGTTCATAGGAAGGAGAAAGAATAGTGGGATGGAGGAGCAAGACATGGTAATAAAGAATTGAAGATAATTAAATTTTATATACATATATATAATTGAATTTTGAATTGTAACGTTATTTTATATAATTAATAAAAGTTAATAATAATGGAGAAAAACTAGGACTTGTGGAATATTATTTTATCTATGCAAAGATGTATTTTGTTTATGATGCATCTGTTTAATTATGAGAAGATGTATTGTATCTGTTTAACCTTGTTTGCCTAAGGCACCTGATTGAACAGTTGAACAGGCCACAGCTAGGCAGGAGAATCCACAACTCACAATCACAAATGTTCTGAAGTAAATGTTGTAAGAAAGGAGAATGGGCCTGGGTGGTTGTCTCTGTTTCATTATGAAAGGGCCATTGTAAGGGAAACAAAGCCCTCCCCCCAGCTCTGCTAATTGCAGATTCAGTGGAAAATACTGCACTCTGCCCCCACGCCCCATACCAGAAAAGTTAGCCCATCATGCTATGCTAACAGGATGCTTGCAGGATGACCCCTGCGGTTGGGTTTGCAAGATAAATCGCTTGAGAAGAATGCTTGCCAAATAACCCCTTGCTAGATAAGCTTGGAATTCATTTACCTACCCAGACTCTGAGAAAGACCGTGGAGACATCTGGCATCCAGGTGTCTGCACTCGGGGTGACCCCACTCCCCTGCCCTGGTAGAACTGCCTCATAGAAGGCCTGTGAGCCTCAAACTCGGGGTCACCAGCTACTCCTCGCACTGGTGTCCCACGAGCTCGTGTTAAAGTAAAGCTTCATTTGTGACCCGATATCGGAGTGGAGCTCTCTGTTTTGAACGCCAACCCTAACAATTACAATCTACATAAAGGACCTCAGTGGCCACAAACAGGAAGAAAGTACTTTAAGGGGAAGTTAAGCTTCCATGGATATAAATTCTTTGTAGTTTCAGAGAAAATAAAATATTCTAATTAAATCTGTGTGTGCTTTGAGCTCAGTTAATGTAAGGTGCAAATGGAAACCTTTGCTTTGGGAAGATAGCCTATAAAACCTCTACTAGCTAAAAACATATTGGCTAATGGGATACACACACATGCAAAATGGAATAGACCAAGAAAATAAGAGTGATGAAAGGGAGGAGGAGTCAGGGAAAGAGACTGAGACAAAAGAGAGTGGAAAGAACATCCTCTCTACTTTTCATCAGTTGAATAGTGAGTTTTAGGAGGTCAATTTTGGCAAATCTACTTGTTTGTATTTCCTGAAGGAAACTGCATGGGAAATGCACATTTGGCCAGTTTCAGAGTTCAGATTATAAATGAATAGTTAATCCCATTAATTGTAGAGAATTTATGTGAAGTAAACTAAATAATTTTATGTAAACATATGTTCAGTAATTACTTTTCCTGGTTTACAGTATTTGACTCACTCAGTCCTGTTCTTTTCTACTGTCTTCAATTTGCTTTCTGGACAAGCAACAATAATATTATTATAATTTAAATATGCACAATTATAAATTATTATAGTTATAATTAGGGGAGGAAGACTCTTCAAGGCCTGTAAAAGTCCCCAGCCCTCAAAGACAAACCTCTCTGTTTTGTGGAGTGGGGTTTTACCTTTGTCACAGTGGCTACCCTTTACACAACCAGCAGCCTGGCTACTGGCTACAAAGGCCGTAGCCTTGGGGAATTCTGTTCCCCTAGACAATGGTTCTGTTGCTGCTGTTAAAGGTGGCTTTAACTAAATCTCTATTTTTCTAATAAAATTTGAGGTTCAAAGCCTAGGGTGAAAACCTGTGAGTTCAGAGTTAGAGTGTCAACTGTCTAACTTTCTGTCTCAGCTGGTGTTCTTAGAAGCCACACCCTTCCACAATACCCCAACTGAAAAACCCACACTGAGATCCTCCCTGCTATTTCCTGTCATCTAGTTGCTCACCCCACCTCTCTGAGCCCAGGTTTATTTTATTTAATCAACAAAAATGCTACATATCTTTACATCTTTAAACAAATGCTGCATAAACAAATGAAACAAATCTTTGCCTAGTTAAATAAACATTCTACAATAGTGAGAGGTCTTTTTCCTGTTTTCACTAGTTGTCTGTTTCTTTGCCCCTAATAAAAGCCTTTCTTTACAAGCTGATTCTGTCATTCCTATGGCTGTGTTTGAGAATTTCCCTGCTGCCCTCTGTGGCCCTTGAGATTTTTTCCTGCCCTCGAATTCTTTAACTATCTGAGAAAATGAACCCAATCAAGATCCATAGGTGGTAACAGTTTTTCTAATAGTAAACAAACATCTGACATGGTTTTGCATTTCTCTGAGTCTATTTTCAATAGTGTAGATTCACAAAAAAAAATTGAGGGAAAATCAGACCTTTTCCATATTTCCCAGGAGTCACACAGTCAGAACCTCAATGTACATGATTTGACCTAGCATTCACGCCTGACGTTTGCAGATTACAAAGATGATTCTGTTCAAATATTATATGTCCTAGTGGATTGAAGGGTTAATAAACTTGGACAGGCTGAGAAACTCCAGACATATATGTTGACTTTACTGGTAACGCCTTTATACTCTCAGGAATGGAGGCTATTGATAAAAGTCTGAAGGCTTGTGTGGCCTCTTACTGAGGAATCCATTCCTCTCCCCTCAGCAGAACATCCTTCACTCCTGATCAGATCATCACACCAAAGTCTATTGGTAAATGCCAGCGAGACTGCAGGGGAACTGCCCTGATCTTCTATCTCAAAATTCACCTTTCCTTCCCAATAAAACACCAACCCCCTGTGCCACATGCACACAGTTGCCACTCCTTCAGAGAGACAAGTGTCTTCACTTGTTCACGCTGATGAATAATTATGTCGATGTAGAGGTTGGTCTCTGATTTCCTTCCTTCCCAGGTCAATTCCATCAGTCATGATTTAACAGATTTGTACTAATTGTACTATGACACACATGCACACAGTGGAACTGCAAAGTGTAGCTACCCTGTCCTAAATTACCTGCTTTTCAGCCATTCATCCCTCCTCACCAGCCAAAGTGTGCCAACTATTGATCTTTTGAATGACTATTTAGTTTTATGTTTTCAGAGTGTTTTAGGATTGGAGTACCACTTTGTATGAGGTTTTTCAGTTTGGCTTCTTTCATGGAGTAATATGAATTGGTTTCTCATTTGAATTGGTTTCTTTTTTTTTTTTCCAGCTTCGTAGACTGTTTCTTTATTGTACCAAAGAATATGCCTTTATCTGAAAAAGAGTACACACATCCATTCACTAAATACAAGAGAAGTCGCATTGTTGTTGAATAGGTATATATTTTTTTGAAGGAGGTTCTAGAACCTTTGGATCAATACCAATATGAATATTATAGGTTCATTTTGTTTTGTTCATTTTTGTAGGAAAGTGGCAAACTGTTTTCCTATGAAATTGTATATTTTATACTCCTATCTACCACATCATATTTTATTATCTATTTTAAGTTATGTCTAGATTTCTTTTTTTTTTCCAGAGCTGAGGACCAAACCCAGGGCCTTGTGCTTACTAGGCAAGCGCTCTACCACTGAGCTAAATCTCCAACCCCAAGTTATGTCTAGATTTCTAAGTAAATTTCAACATTGATATCTGAGTCTAGTGGGTCCTGTATATTAATATTAATATTTCATTTTGAGTTAAGCAGTAAAGAGGGGGAGATTTATTTAACTCAATCTAAATAAGAAAATGCAGAAAATGTTCCGAAGGACTTGAATATCCTTATCTCCATGAAAAAGGGAAAAATAAAAATAATTTAAACAAAGTATTGGCTGGAACATGTGTAGCTGAAACACTTGATTTTCCCTAAAATATCTGAGTAATTACTTGAATTTCCTACTTTATCATTTGTCCATGGACAGCTGGTGTCAGACTATAAAAACAACAGTAATTGGAGGCACAAATAGTTCTTTTAATTACCCTAAAAGTCTGAAATTCACATTTTGTTGTCCAGAAGTATTCTAATTATTTGTAATAGCTGATTAGTAATTGGTTTACTTTATGTTGTAGAAAAGTGAAATGTGAATGGAACTATGAAAAGAGTAACTTTCAAACCAAGGTGAGTTATTACTGCATTTCATTGCACTTCCTAATTGAATAAGTATGCTTTGAGATAAAGTCATTTACACTTAAAAGTGAGTAGAAGGCATATGTTAAAAAGGAATAGGCCTATGCAGCTGCTGTAAGGATTAGTAAAAAAATCTATGGACTTTTGCATTTATGTCATAGACATTTTCTTTGAAAATAAATAATTGTGACCGTATTTAAGGCTTTGTAAATATAAAAATTATTTTTTATACAGTAGAGGTATATAAGTGAATTTTTTAAAAGCATCTTAAGGTATTCTGAGAACAAAAAGTATGAACACGTTGGATTTTGCATACTTGGACAGGAAGATAGCTCAATGGGCAAGAGTGACCATTATGCCAACACTAAGTCCTCACTTCTAGTCTCTACCACCCACAGAAAAGCCAGACATACACACACATTGTGCATAAACCCAGCATTGATGAGCAGAGACCTGTGGGTCCAGATGCACCACCAGCTAGACAGCCTACTTAAAGGTTTTGGGATCAGTGGGAGACCTTGTCTCAAAAAATAAGATGGAATATGAGAGAAAAACACAAGAAGTCACACACACACATAATGATAATAGTAATAATAATAATAATAATAATAATAATAATAATAATAATAACAATGTAAAATAAAAAGAACTGGCAAAGTATGTTTGCTGGGCGATGACTTTTTTACTGAATTTTAAAAAAATATTTATTTTGACTAGTTTATACAAAAACATAAAATTTCAATTTATCTTTCATATATAGTTCTGATGTTTTAATAATATTTTCTTAAATTATAATTGTATGTGCACACTACTTTCCTGATTGAGATAGCTATAGATTTAAATACACCATTCTCCTCTTTGCCACTAAATTATTAAAAACCGAGTCAAATCAAATTTTTATGCTAAGGAAAATATAGGATAATGTTTTCCTTTTTTTCCTTTTATAATTTAATTTTACACATCAGTCATGGGTTCCCCTGTCCTCCCCACTCCCACCCCTGCCTCTGCCTTCCCTCCAGCCCACCCCCCATTCCTATCTCCTCCAGGGCAAAGACTCCCCTGGGGATTCAGCTCAACCTGGTAGATTCAGTACAGGGGTAATGAAGGGCAAGGTTCAAGAGAAAGAGAGCTTAGGGAAGCAGGAGATCCCAGCTGGAGCAAGAACAGAGCGGGAGAACATGAATAACAGACCATGATAAATGAAGACCACAAGAGAATAGGAAGAAGCAAAGTGCTAGAGAGATCCCCAGAAATCCACAATGATATCTCTACTGTAGACTACTGGCAATGGTCAAGAGAAAGCCTAAACTGACCTAGTCTGGTGATCAGATGGCCAAACACCCTAACTGTCATGCTAGAACTCTCATCCAATAACTGATGGAATCAGATGAAGAGATTTATGGAAATGTCCCAGGTGGAGCTCTAGGAGTCCAATTGTCAAGAAAGAGGAGGGATTGTATGAGCAAGAATTGTTGAGACCAAGATTGGAAAAAGCACAGGGACAAATAGCCAAACTAATGGAGACACATGAACCATGAACCAAAAGCTGAGGAGCCCCCAAACTGGATCAGGCCCTCTGGATAAGTGAAACAGTTGAATAGCTTGAACTGTTTGGGAGGCACCCAGGCAGTGAGACCTGGGCCTGTCCTTAGTGCATGAGCTGGCTGTTTGGAACCTGGGGGTTATGCAGGGACACTGTGCTCAGTCTTTGAGGGTGATGACTTTTCAAAGAACATACTAGGTATGTCTTAAACTAGAAAAAGAGCCAACTTAAAAATTCTAAGTTTAGAAGTTTTTTTAGTTTTAGTAACTTTCTAATTTATTATGCTTCCTTTTTGACTCATTGATGGTTCAAGTCTAGTGTTATTTGTCTGTATTTTGCATTTTCAAGTTTCCTTCTGTTTTTGATATACATGTCTCTATTAATTACTTTTTTGTTACCATGATAAAATATCATGAGTATGGCTACTTATAGAATAATGAACTTATTTTGACTTACAGTTGTTGATTTTTTTTTTTTGGCTCTTTTAGGGAGCCAACTACCCAACTCCCAGATAAATCACATGTGGAGGCTTATTCTTATTTACGAATGCCCAGCCTTAGCTTGGCTTAGTTCTAGCCAGCTTTTCTTAGTTTTTAGCCAGCTTTTCTTGACTTACAAATAACCCGACTATGTTTTGCCTCTGGGCTTTTCCTTGTCTATTCCTAAATACCTTTCCTTGTTTATTACTCTGTGGCTGGTCGTGTGGCTGGGTGGCTGGCCCCTGGAGCCCTTCTCCTCTGGCTGCTAGCTCTCCCTTTTCCCAGATTTCTTCTTCTATTTATACTTTCTGCCTGCCAGCTTCACCTATCCTTTCTCCTGCCTTGCTATTGGCCAGTCCTTTTCTAGACCATCAGGCCTGGTAACACAGCTTCACAGAGTTAAACAAATTGCAACATAAACAAAAGTAATATACCTTAAAATAATATTCTACTACATATGGTTCCAGAGGTTGGAATCGTTAATGGAAAGAAACATAGAGGCAGCAGGAAACAGACATGGCAGCGGGGTGGGAAGCTACGAAGTCACATCTTAAACAACAAGCACAAGGAAGAGTGAGCAAAATGCACTAAAACAGGGCTTTTTACTCTTAAAACTTCCTCCCTGGTGTGGTCTTTCTCTAGCAAGACCACACCACAGAACCATAGGACCACCAACTAGGACCAAGCTCAAATACCCGAGACTATCAGGGACATATCTCATTTAAGCCACTGCAGTGGCCTTTCCATTCGTAAAGAATATGCTATATCTACTTTTTTTTTTTTTTTTTTTTTTTTAAGAATTATGGTTTGTGAGATGTGCTGTGTTTTATAGCACGAGGCGCAATTTGAAAGGTGTATCTTGTCATCTAAGAAGAATGTACTCTACTACTTTTGGGAAAATGTTTAATGTATCTTTTATTTTTGTTGCCTAGAGTAATCTTCAGTTTTATTCTTGAATTTGTCTATGTATTATAGACATTATTGATGATATAGAGTGGGTCATTCATTTACTTGTTCGATTCTTATAGACACATACAGTAGAATCAAAATTAAGGCATTCCCCTATAGAAGACATTGCTTATCTTCCTAACTCTTTTTATTTATTTATTTATTTGTTTATATAAACTTCCTGTGTTCAAAATTCTTTTGGGTCAATATGAAAGTCATTCTACACATTCGTAGTAATTCACTCAGATTATTTGCTTTCATGTGCTTCCCACACCAGACTTACTACAGCATTTAGGGTTTTCTCATTACATGTATTCAGGTTTTTGCTTTATGCTATTATGCTTAATTAGTTTTACCTAATACAATGTTCTGTATTAAAAATATCGTGTCATAAATAATACTGTCATAGCTTAATGTGCATTATTTTTGTAATTCTTGCCTCTAAACTGTCCAAAATTACAGATATATATTCTACTTGTAGAAATATTAGTTTCAGAATACATCATCATTCAAAAATTCATTTGTTAATAAGAACCATAAAGAAAGACTTGTATTAGTCTAAAGCTGCAATAGGCTATGTTAAATAAGAAAGATGTGGTTGATCTATTTAAATCAGGCTACTGCTGCCTCAAGCATAAATCTGTGACAAGTATTGCAATGAAAAATCTTGAAGAAATGAAGTTGAGGTAAAACAAAAATGTGAAAATGTATGAAATAAGATTTGTGTTCTTGTCCTGGGACATGCATGGAAGCCACTGGCAAGCTCTTCCTGAGCCTAGTATGTCAGGTTGCCTTAGATACTACTCTGTTGTAGTGAAGAGACATGATGACAAATGCAAGTCTTCTAAAGAAAGTCACTTAACTGGGGACTGGCTTACAGCTTTAATGTGTTGGTCCATGATCATTATGATGAGAAGCAGACAGACATGGCACTGGAGTCCTAGCTGAGAGCTTTACAGCATGATACACAGGCAGTAGGCAAAGAGAGACCTTTTGAAACCTCATCCACTCTCCAACAAAGCCACACTTACTCCAACCAGGCCACATCTCCTAATCCTTCCCAAACATTTCTACTACTCAATGGCTAAGCATTCAAATGTATGAGCCTTTGGGGAGAGTGGGCATTTGACTTTAAAATACCACATGGGCATAAACAGTTCCCATCAATTCTTTTGAATTTATTGTTTCATTACCAATTATTTTATCAGTAATAACTAATTTGTATATGACTATATAATCAAGTTGGACATAAATTCCTTTTGTTGAGGCTGGAAAGATAGCTCAAATGTTAAGAGCACTGGCTGTTCTTCCAGAGGTTCTGAGTTCAATTCCCAGCAACCATATGGTGGCTCACAATCATCTATAATGGGATCTGGTGCCCTCTTCTGGCGTACAGGGATATATACAGACAGAACACTGCATATGTAATAATGAATAAATCATTTTTAAAAAGTGGTATAAATTCCTTTTGTTCTGGATAGTATTAATTCAACTTGCACAATTAAAGTCATCTGAGAGGAGGGAACCACAATTCAGGAAACACCTTCATAAGATGGGGCTGTAGGCACCCTGTAGGGCATTTCCTTACTTGGCCATAAATGGAAGAGAGCCCAATTCCTTGTGGGTAGTGCCATACCTGAACTAGTGGTCCTGGGTTCTTTGTGAAGTCTGGATGAGCAAGCCATAGGAATAAGTCAATAAGCAACATGCCTCCATGGCCTCTGCATTGGCTTCTGTCTCCAAGTTACAGCCTAGTTTGCGTTCCTGTCCTGACTACCTTCTATGATGAATGGTGATGTGGATGCATAAGCCAAATAAACCCTTTTCTTCCCAGAATGCTTTTTGTTATAGTTTGTCATCACAGCAATAGTAACTCTAACTAAGACAAATTTGTTTATAATTTATCATTTATTAATCACAAATAGTTTTGGCCATGATTCCTGATATTAATATTTGCTTTCTTTAAATTATTATCCCCTGAATTTGATTATATTTATGTAAGTATTCATGAAGGAAAAAAATCTTGATAGTTTTGAATAGATATCTTGAAAGAAAAGTGTTTTGCACATACTGCATAAATTCCAGGGAATGAATGAATCTTTAATAGTTTTGGCAGCACTGTCCTCCAGCAGAGCACTGAAGACCAAGCAAGACTGACTGTTGCTCTTTCATGTATGGTTTCTTGAAGGATGACCTTGCTGACCTCTCTGTACAATCCAAGCATCTTATAAAGATGGGACAGTCTGTATATTTTTATTCTGTAGGAAAAGGTGGTTGGTAGAAAGAATAAATAAAAAGAAGATCCCAGCATGAGAGGGCCAGATCTGCTTGCTTATGCAAAAATAAAAAATAAAACAACCAGCCTGCCTGGCTTCTAAAATTGTTCAGGGCTGTCTTTACAATAACACAGAAAAAATGATGTGTGTCGCCTTTTAAAACTAAACAAACAAAACAAAACAAAACAAAAACCCTCCAGTTTCTTGAGTAGTAGATAGCAATGCTGTTACCAGTAATATTCTGTATTTCTATTCCTTAAGTTCATGTATCTATATTTTCTTCACATAATTGTTCCATGAAACAATTTATTAAGTCATACTGATAAAGTCTGTAGATATGAGAGTCTAAGTGAATTTTATTTAGCTAGACAGGTGAATTTGCATAAATGCAAAACAATAATACCACTCTTGTCACTAACCTTTGTTTCCCTTTGGAAATACCTAATATATGATTCTTTGGGAATTTTACATCATGAACCTAAATCTCACTCATCTCCATACCTACCACTCCCTCTTGTAATGTCCCCGAAAGGAAAGCTAAAAGGGAATAAAATATGATAAATATAAGAATGTTAAAAGAAACACACTTCATCACTCAACCTTTCCCACCTCTCCACGGCTTTTTCATTCATCTTAGTGACATTGGGAACTGGCTGTATATCATGTCGTATACCTTTCATCCAAACAGCTATATTTACAAATGTTCATTGTGTAATGAGTTGTTGATAAGGTCAAAGGCCTCTGCCTTTGGTATACCATCAGTACTGGACCCTCACTAACATTATTTTCTGATATCCTACTGTTGCCCAAGTTATATCCTGCTGTTGTCCCAGGTCATGGAGATTCTGTGGCTATTGTCCCTCAGGATCAGTTCCCTTCACACACTGTAGCAGGTCATAGATGGGGTAGATGTTTGGATTTGCCTACTCCAAGTCCTGGGTGTGTGCCTGGGTAGCAGCTAAGTTGTCCAGTCCAGGCTGCTGGAACTCCTCCTCTCAACTGAGGGACCAAGCTAGCTCTCCCCACCTAGGCGCATGATGAGGGATGGTGTAGGCTTTTGGAAATATATTTTAAAATAACATTATATTTTATTTGGCTTTCTATTTGGCTTATTATTATTATTATTATTATTATTATTATTACTACTACTATATTAAATGACTTAATAAGCATTTGATTTATCTCAGTGGTTAACTATGTCTTTGCTGTTAATAATGTGTTGAAAGGAGTCTCTATGGTCTGTAGGGGCCAGAAAGCAAACACACAGAAGGTGACTCAGCCAACACTACTCAGCTTCAAATATGTTCTTTTCACTCTTGATTTTTATTAGTTACTATCTAATAGAATGAAGAGGATTATGCCGTGATCATTTGGAACCCATACTTAATCCAAACATTCTCTGGCTCCTGCAGGTAGTTTTCTCCCCTGTACAGTGGTTGCCTGTCATTATCCATTAATCTGCATTTATGGCTTCAATTGACTTACAGTTGATCTCTTACTCCTTTTCTCAAAAACATTCCTATGCTGTGTTCACATTCCAGTTTACAAGACTTCATTTCTTGGAGTAAGAGATTGTCTCAAAGCAGAGCTGAGTGAAACTCTGCCCAGAATCTGTAGCATGTTTTATATATGGTCCACTGGCTGAAACTCAGTGCCTCACATACTCTGCCAAAGGCTTTGGTTGGTAATGATGAGAAACTGGTCTGATATGAGTTACTTTATCACAGCTTTGGCCACCATTCAATATCTTTTCCTTAAAAGTGCTTACTGGGTGTTTGTACTTTCTCTTGGATATTATCACTTTAACAGTTTCCTTTCTTAAAGGAAAACAGGCATACATGAATGAGCAAACAGACTGACAGATAAATAAAATTCCATATTTTAGATATTAGTATTAAGATTTATTCTAGTCTAAATTGTGACATACTTTCTCTAACTTCCATAGAGTTATCAGTATGTTGGCTATCAAGATATATATATATATATATTTTAAATAAACTTCTATTGGTGAAATTATTAAGGCCACTCCACGTAGTTAAAAGGGAGGTTTAATTTGGGGGGTAACTTACAAATGAAGGGATAGGTTGCAGGGTCTGGAAAAGGTATGGCACAATCCGGCGGTGTTCTCTGGAGAACTCTGCTCAGTCTACCTCCAGTGTCCAGGGTTCCAGAACCAAGAGAAGCCTCTCCTCTCTATCCTGGGTCTTCAACTTCCACCCTCAGCCATGCCTTGTGGGCATGACCATTACCAAAGCCTCAATGGGGGTTGGCACTTCCAGGCCAAGGCTGGGATGGCTACCCACTACATCTCCCCCTTTTGTCTAAATAAGAAGGTTCTAACCTAATACAAGACTATATACAAAGAAATGGTTATCAAATATTGTCCAGGAGTAATGAGGGATAATGACCTAGATAAGTTGGAATTACAATAAATGCAAACAATATCAAGCAAAAAACACATACTAAAATTCAGGGAAGTCTAGAGCATGGGTAGGTAGCATGTTACAAATATCATTCCAAAAGGTGTCCTATCCTAAAGAACCTGAGTCTAATACTTAATATATTCTATCTAAGATTTTATATATATATATATATATATATATATATATATATATATATATATATATATATATATATATATATAAAGTTGTAACTATAACTGCTAGTCTTCAACCTCATCAAAGACCTGAGAAGGAATATAATAATACCTGAGAAATGGGAGAAGGACACAAGCAACTTTCGGGAGTCTTGCAAGAGTAGATAGAGACAGCTGGCAGCCTGGACAGTCACCTAATGTTTCTCAGCATTGTTGGTCCATTCAAATTGGCTACAGGCCTAGAGTATCTGACAGACCATTTTCAGAAGCAAGAATTCTGAAAGATCATCTTACCTTGTCTTGGCAAAGTACAGTGCTCACTTTTCTTGTGTCCCGCTTGTCCAGAAAGGACAGCATTTGTACTGTCAGCAGTTGAGGCAAAGGCAGTTCTTTGCCCAGTAGGCCATTTTGTGCCAAGAAGACAAAGTTCCAAATGGAAATGTTTTAGAAGCCCAACATTCTCTCGGGATCAAATTGGTGTTGCCAGGAGCAATTGTCTCTCACGTCAACAGAATTCTAAGTTATTTAAGTGCCATATTCTCTAGGTCTATGAAGTGTTTGAAGAATACCTGTCCATCCGACCTATGTATTTATAAATCTGGATAACCTAACTAAAATAATTATAGAGATGACAAGCATAGGTGACAATAAATCTATAAGTCTTATCTACCCAAACAACCTAAGGACTAAAGCTTCATGTAAACAAGGCAAACAGTTTGTAAGCATATGTACAGTAAAAGGACAATGACTTTAAAATTGTGACAATACACAAAATATCTTTAACAGAGGTAGGATTGTTTAGTGTAATATGGAACATGATAATAATCCTAAATATATATCAGTATACATAATATCTTAAATAGAAGTAGAACATACATACAATATGGACAGATATAAATTTCCATTTGTATCAATATACAAATATTTCAAATAAGAGTAAAAATATGTGTACATTATAACAAACATAGTTCTGTATTTGTATCAATATACAAATTATCTTAAATAGGAATATAAAAAGTTTATATTTGTATCAACATATAAGAATTCATTACAGTGTAAATTATCTAAGGCTGCTATTTTACAAAATTTGTTTACTAATGTAAATAATAGTCTACCTTATACCTATCCATTCCATTTCTTCTCCCCCCCTTTTTTGAGACATATTTTCTTTCATTAAGGAGAATACTGAGTTTAATAGTTTCTTCCACCCCCAACCCTAGAACCATCATCCATAACCCTGAGAAATATGAAACCTTAGGGAGAAGAGACATTGTTTTCTTAGAACTGCTTCCTGCTGTTTAGGGGGCAGTGGTATCTCTGTTGGGTATTGTGAGAAAGCTCAGATAGTTAAATCTCAGTTATACTAACTGTAGATTCTGCAGCAACTCTCAGAGTAATGGGTAAGATTGTCTGGAATTCTGGCAAGAAGTGTAGTATGATGATGATTACCATGGCATCATTCTGGACTGGGTAGAGTTGTTATTGTTGTTGGGGACCCATCTTCCTTCTGGGGACTTCAGAGATTGCTATTGGAAAAACTTATTTTTATCATAATGGAAGGTATGGATTAAAGGTGACATGACATGAAAGAAAGGATTCCGAGAAATCAAGAGTAAGCATGGAGAGAATTAGAGTCTTGAAGACAATGGTCCCTTATAATTGGTTTCCTTCTGTCTCACATCAGAGGGCTCTTCTAATATGGGACTGAAGAATCTCTCAACCTTTTCTTTTATCAATATGCTTGGGTTTAGAGAAGGAGTGAGCCAATTCCATCTCCAAAGCCAGCTTGGTTTATAATTGAATTGGAACCACAACTATTCTAGATTGATAGAGATATAGATGTTAGACAGTGATATTTTCCCTGTGTAGATTGGTACCAATAGATTCTTTCTTTCTGCTGTAAACATCCAGATATCCAAGGCCTTATGATTTCTGGAAGATGGGTATTTCCATTATCCTGGAAACACAAAAACAGAATGCTAACCCAACTTTGATTGTTAAATTTTTCTTGCAACCTGAAGAGATGTCACATTGGTGGATGATCTTTTACTTCTCCTCATCAAGGGGTTTCTCCTGTTTGAATCAAATTTTTATTAATTTTGTTGGCATCCATAGCTTTTCTTCTCCTGTGGAAACAAAAGCAAAACCCCTTCCCCTATGTAGGAAATATCCAGGTTTCCATTCTGAGGTCAACACATCTTTGAAATAAACTGGTTGGATTAGCTCAGGAGTTTTGTCTGTTGTCCAATGTCTCTCCGCAGCTGTTGTTCCTTTCTCATCAACATTGAGAAAATTCAAGATTAATAAAGCACTATGCAATCTATTTCTAGGAGTCATTGTTACCTGTTGCTGTTTATTTAGCATATCTTTTAAAGTTTGATTGGATCTTTCTATGACTGCTTGGCCTGTGGGATTGTGTGGTATACCTGTAACATGCTTTATATTATAATAAACAAAGAACTGTCTCATTTTATTGGAGACATATGCTGGGGCATTGTCTGTCTTAATTTGTACAGGTATTCCCATGATGGCCATAACTTCTAATAGATGTGTAATCACAGAATCAGCCTTTTCAGAACTCACAGGAGTTGCCCATTGAAATCCTGAATAGGTGTCAATGGTGTACAAATTTTAATCTTCCAAATTCTGCAAAATGAAACAATCCATCTGCCAAATTTCATTTCTTTGTATACCTTTTGGATTGCTCCCTGCAGGTAATGGAGTCTGGTTATAGAAGGAACAAGTAGGACATTTTTTCACAATATCCTTAGCTTGTTGACAAGTAATGGAGAAATCCTTCTTCAAACCTTTGCTATTTACATGGTGTTTCTTATGAAATTCTGAGGCTTCTAGGACATTACCTATTAGTAACTAATCAGTCTCATCATTACCTTGTGCTAGAGGTCCTGGCATTCCTGTATGGGATCTGATATGTTATATATATATATATATATATATATATATATATATATATATATATATATATATATATATATATAATGTTCCCTTTTTCTGATGATTTTCTGCAATTGTATGAATAATGAAGTTAATTCTGTGTTATCAGGAATAAATTCAGCAGTTTCAATATGTAAAACAACTCTCTCTGCATATTGAGAGACAGTGACTATATTGAGGGGTTCTGTGAAGTCCATCAGTACCATAAGAATGATATACAGCTCTGCCTTTTGTACAGAGCTGTATGGATTTTGTACCACTTTATTTAAGTCTCCTGATTTGTATCCTGCTTTCCCTGATTTATTTGCATCAGTATAGAATGTGAGGACTCCAGAAATTGGCTTGTGTTGTACAATGTGAGGAAGGACCCATTCAGTCTTCTTTATGAATTCTATCCTCTTGCTTTTGGGATAATGGTTGTTAATCTCTCCCAAAAAGTTACTGCAAGCTCTCTGCCAGTATTCATTATCTTTCCATAGTGATGAAATTTCCTCATTAGTTAAAGGTACTACAATTTCTGCTGGGTCCATTCCTGTCAACTGACGAAGTCTTAATTTACCTTTTTGAATCAAATCAGAGATCTTTTCTATATAAGTCTTTAATTTCTTACTTGGTTTACGTGGTAGGAATATCCATTCCAATACAATATCTTCCCTCTGCATCAAAATACCTGTGGGGGAATGTCTGGAGGGGAATATGACAAGAATGCATTTAAGTTCTGGATCCACACGATCCACATGTGCTTCTCGAATTGTCTTTTCTACTAGAGCCAATTCCTTCTCAGCTTCAGCTGATAATTCTCTTGGACTGTTTAATTCTTTGTCCCCTTCTAGAGTATTAGCCAAATTTTGTAGTCCATCTTTGGGTATTCCCATGATACCCAATAAGTTGTAAATGCTTCCTAACAACTTTTGAAAATCATTAAGAGTCTTTAATCGATCTCTCCTCAGTTGTACCTTTTGGGGTCTAATTTTTGTAACTCTATCTTATATCCTAAGTAATTAATAGAATCTCCTCTTTGTATTTTTTCAGGAGCAATTTGCAGTCCCCAGCGAGGAAAAACATTTTTTAATTCTTCAAACATGCTTTCTAATGTGTCTAACTTTGAATCAGCTAATAGGATATCATCCATATAGTGATAAATTATGGCTTGTGGAAATTTTACATGAATTATCTCCAATGGTTTTTGTACAAAGTATTGGCATAAGGTAGGGCTGTTTAACATTCCTTGTAGGAGGACCTTCCATTGATATCTCTTGACTGGCTGGGAATTGTTATAATTAGGAACTGTGAAGGCAAATTTTTCTCTATATTTTTCTTGTAAGGGTATGGTAAAGAAACAGTCTTTTAAGACAATAACTATTATAGGCCATTCTTTGGATAGCAGAGAGGGCAAGGGCATCCCAGTCTGTAGGGAGCTCATCTGATGAATTACTTTATTAATAGCTCTCAGATCTGTCAGCATTCTCCAATTACCAGACCTTTTTTTTTTTTTAATAACAAATACAGGAGAATTCCAAGGGCTGGTAGATTCTTCAATGTGTTGAGCATTTAACTGCTCTTGAACCATCTATTCTAAACCTTGTAGCTTCTCTTTTGTCAAAGGCCACTGTCCAACCCAGATTTGTTTATTAGTTAGCCATTTTAAAGGTAAGGCAGTTGGTACTTCTGAGAGCTCAACAGCAGTTGTGCTCTGTTTGTGTACAGCCTGAATAGTTGGTGACTGTTTTTTTTATAGCATGTTATGATATTATTCCTAGAAAAATGCATTGGCCTGTATTCCTTCTCTGAGAGTGTAGGAATTTTAATCTGGGTATTCCACTGCTGTAACAGTTCTCAGGCCCAAAAATTTACTGCTACATTTGCTACATATGGCTTCAGCCTTCCTCTCTGTCCTTCTGGCCCTATGCATTCAACCCATCTCGAAGTCTGTTTTATCTGAGATAGGGTGCCAATTCCTAAAAGTTGGACATCTACCTCTTGAAGAGGCCAATTCGGATGCCATGATTTTGGTGTAATTATAGTCACATCTGCACCTGTGTCTACCAGGCCCCCCAGAACCAAGCCATTAATTTGAATTCTAAGCTTTAGTCTTTGTTCATTTTTGGAAGTCTGCCAAAATATTTGTTTTATTGTGTTCATTGTAAACTGTGATTCATCTATCAGAGCTGTTTTATCATCCATTGCAATATCGGTTTTTACATTAGGCATTAGTTTATTCAGTTGTCCTGGAGAGGAATGTCTTCCACAGTGGCTGGGAATGTTCTTACCACATTTGATTTGGGGGCATGCAAGAGGCCCCCTGAGGTGTTTCCCACCAGCAAAGGGTTGCCTCGTATATCTATTTTTGATCTGCACACTGGTCCAATGTCAGCCTTTGCCACATCTTCTACATAATCCAGGAGGTGGTTGGGGTCTCCTGTTTAGGCTATTCTTAGAAGGAGTATTACTTCTAGGATTACCCCATGTACAGTTTTTACTTATATTTCCTGGTGTACTGCATTCAAAACATTTGGTACCACAGAGCCTTCTTTCACCTCTGGGATTTGTCTCTCCTATCCAAGCATCATTAATGTAGTTAAGAGACTCAACACCATTAGTATACTGAATCCATTCTTCCAAAGGAGCTGATCTGATCTTTAACGGTGTAAGTATTCTTTTGCATTCTGCATTAGCATTGTCGAATGCCAAGGACTCAGTTAATACTTTTCTTAATTCTTTATCTGACACAGCTTTTGTTATAGCTGTGTTCAGCCTTTGTAAAAAATCAGTGAAGGTTTTGTGCGGTCCCTGAAATATCTTTGTGTATACCTCAGTTGCTTTTCTAGGTTCTGGAATTTTTTTCCCAAGCATTTAGAGCCACTGTATGGCATAGTGATATTGTATGCTCATTAAACATGGCTTGTACATTCCTGTCAGCAAAACATCCCTCACCAAGTATTTGATCTTGGGAGATCTCAAAACCTCTGAGTTTACCTTGTTGTTCTAAATTTCTAGCCTCTTCTCTCAACTAGGTTTTCCACTGTAACTGCTGGCTATATTCTAAAACAGCTGAAATCAACTGATGCCAGTCATCTGGAATGATTCTATGTGAGGTAGACCATGAATTTAACATCTGTTTTATGTATGTGGAGTGTATCCCATATGTAACTACTGCTTCCTTTATATTTTTAAAGTCCTTTGTTGAAATTGGTTGTAATGTATATGTCGTATATGGCTGAGAGTATGTATCATCTGCTGGCTTCTCATGGATGATAACAGGATAAGCCATTGTATGAGAGCCATTTGGAGATGTTACAACCTGTATGGTCTTGTCCTTCTGCTTATTAGGTCCCTTGTCATGTTTATTGAGAATTTCCTCCAGGGCTTGTAAATGAGCACCTAGGGTCTGTTCCAGAGAGTAAACCTCCTCTCTTGTAAGGGATTCCAGATTTCTCATGGAATCATGGAAGTTTTTATGTTCTTCTGAAACACATGATTCCATGGACCTTATCTTATCAAGTAATGATAGTTTTTCTTCCTTATATATTGTCTGAGTAGCTACAACTTCACTCTGGAGAGTTAGTGTTCTATCCATTGAATACTCATATTTATTATCAATAAAATCAATTTTGGGTACAAGCCTGTTCTGTAAATTCTGGTTAGCAGATTCCAGAAAGAGACTCTTTTTCTGTAAGCCTTCATTGCTATCTTTTAAAGCCTGTAAATCCTGGTTAGCAGATTCCAGAGAGAGATTCTTTTTCTGTAAGCCTTCATTGCTACTTTTTAAAGCCTATTTCAGTCCCAATAATGACTCACCTTTGTTCTTATTATTAAACCAGTGTTTGAACACTGTGTGAATTATTACGATGAATGCCAAAATGGTACAGGCCAGATATGACTTAGGGAGGTCATATATTTCCAGGAAAATGTCATTCATCATACAGGCAAAAAGGTTTTTAAATTCTTGTGAGGTAATGTTGTCAGCCATATTACAAGAATTACTCAAAATTTGTTAGTCCATTTTAAGGTGTAAAATTATGAAGTATTTTACTTGAAAGAAGCTTGCTTACCTTTCCGTGGTTTGGGGGGGGGGTGCAGTAGCACTTTTCAGCCAGCAGGAGGCATTGGTATAGCTCCAAAGCAGGGCCTGCTAGCGACCTTGGCTGGAGGCAGCTGAAGGCAGAAGCCAAGATGGCGGGGTGCCAGCACTCAGGGAGTAGTGGGTATGACTCACTCACAGTGGTTTTCGCTGGTCTAGGGGCTAAGCTAGGGAACTGAGACCAGACTAGCTGCTCCCTTTTTCAGGAATGAAACCATGGAGGAGTTCCCTGGTTAAATGGAACTTTGTAGGTAGGTTTAGGTACCCTCCAGGCAGAGAGGAGGCTGAGGGTGGGAGCCACCTAGGCCTTTGGAATTTGCCCCATGTGAGCGCCAGATATTGGTGAAATTATTAAGGTCACTCCATGTAGTTAAAAGGGAGGTTTATTTTGTGGGGTAACTTACAAATGAAGGGATAGGTTGCAGGGTCTTGGAAAGATATGGCACAGTCTGCTGGTGTTCTCTGGAGAACTCTGCTATGTGTACCTCCAGCTTCCAGGGTCAGAGAAGCCTTTCCTCTTGATCCTGGGTCTTCAGCTTCCTCCCTCATCCCCACCTTGTGGGCGTGACCATTACCAAAGCCTCAATGGGGGTTGGAACTTCCAGGCCAAGGCTGGGATGGCTACCCACTACAAACTTCTCTTAGGATAATAATTTAAATATATTAATATAATTGTTTAAATATCTAGTTTTCCAGACTGGAACAAAAGTAGATTCCCATACAAGTACCAACAAATTCAAGATGTGGTCAAATGTGAAATTATTATATGTTACTCCAAAGTAACTACTTTTCCAGACTCTGGTAAAATGTTAAGCTATTTTCTGAACACAAAGTTTTGCCCCTTTTCCAAATGTAAAGTAAATTGAATCCTATAGTGTGATCATTTTAATCCTCCCTGATTTGATACATATTGAATATAACACTTACCTGTTTTAACATATCAGTAGATTGTCCTTTCTATTGTTTATTTACTAGGAACCAGTAAATATTTCAATTCATAAACTGAAGTCTGTTTGACTTGCTTGTGATTTAGAGGCAGTGTGCTTGAAGCTGTTAATAGCACCAAGATTCAATTCTTGTGTTAACATTTACCTTAAACTGTCTTGGATATATATCCAGGAGTGCAAATAGTGAGTCAGGTGGTATGTCCATGTTTAAATAATTAGAAACTGGACAAGTGTTTTCCTAAAGGACAATGTTGGTTGGTCTGTCTCCTTTGCTAGTGGCCATTAATGAGAAGACTCATTTGTCCCACAGTCTAAGAATTATTATGATGATTAGAGTTCCAATACTGACCATTTGTGTAGATTGTAATGTTGCCTACTAAAGTTTTAATTTAAACCTCCCAATAACTAATATTTAATACTTTTTCATATTGCTAGCCTTATATATATTGTTTTTAAGAGAATCCACCTTTTTGACAATTTTAATTGTGCTCATATGATTGTTTCTTCTTTGTGTTTGAGTTCTGTAAGTATTATATATCTTTAACTATATTCTTGTTACAAGTATCAGATACATGACTTGTGAATGTTTGTTCTAGTCTACCACTTTTCAAGCTCATTTTTCCTGCTTGCAAGCTCTGTTGATATTATGTGTGAAAATAATGTCTTTACCTTTCCTAGCTATAAACATACTAATAACATTGTGATAAGAATCACTGTCCAGCACCTTAGTGAGGTCCTTGCCTAATACAAGTGGATGAATGCCAATCCCCAGCAACATGGGAAATCATCACCATCATATTAACAAACTATCATGAGCCCATATGTACTTATGGAACTTAAACAACATAGAATAACATTTAAAAGGCCTTTACAAATCCACAACCACAGTACATGTGCCCTTGAGCTATGGAAGTAGAGTAGCTGGCATTCTCTTAACTCCAGATTTTAGAGCCCTTTATTCCACAGGGTCTTGGAAAAAGTTCGACATTATTATTCAGCCATGACAGATAACCTTGCCCAGGCCTGCAACAGTCACAGAGGTTTTGCAGCCTCTTGTCTCTTGTGTTTTGGCAAGGAGCACATTCTCTTAAGAAGGAAGGTAGATCATGATTTTATATTGACTACTATTGTTCCAGAAGTTTCTGTGACTTCTATATTCTCGATGCATACCATATTTAGTCTTCAGCAGTTTTTTTTTTATCAACTCTGTAATTAGAAATATACATTTAAAAGATATACAGTTTCATTAAGATTAATTATTTATATAGATGGAAAGTACAATTTTCACCTATTAGAGGATTAGATATCATTAATTATTATTTCAACTATAGGCTCAATAACATTTTCATAAACTCTAAGCAGAATTTTATCACAAAATTTTGGGAAAAAAAGTTTCTAAATCACATTTAGAAGTACAAAATACCCAAAATCATAGAAAATTTTCTGAAATGGATGATGAAGTTGATGAAGTAAATTATAAAATTTTAAACCTTTTATGAAATATCAGTGAAACAGTAGATAGTCTGGAGGACCTGAACAGGTATGTTTGCTGATATGTACATATATGCATATTTTAAGTAGCTGAAGTTTTCTCCAGTCCTGCCTGGCTCACAGTCAGGACAAATCTCTCTCATCTGCCAGTCCCACAGATGCTCAGACCCAACCAAGATACAAATACAAAGAGAAACATCTACAAACATATATATACACATACACACACATATTGCTTACAAACTGTATGGCCATGGCAGGCTTTTTGCTAGCTGTTCTTATATCTTAAATCAACCCATTTCTATTAATCTATAAGTTGCCACATGGCTTGTGGCTTACAGGTTTCTTTACATGTTGCTTGTCATGGCGGCAGCTGGCAGCTCTCTCTGCCTCAGCCTTCCACTTCCCAGAATTCTCCTCTCTCCTTATCCTGCCTATTCTTCCTTCCTGGCTACTGGCCATTCAATATTTAATTTATTAACCAATCAGAGCAACACACTTAACATACAGAGCATCCCACAGCATATATAATGTGTATGTGTGTGTATGTGTTGTCTATGTGTATGTAATAGTAATATGTGTATTACTATCAGAAACAATATAATTTAAGAGTATGCAAAGAAAACAAGGTGATGTGTAGGGGAAATTAAGTAACTACATTATACAAAAAAACGCTTGACTTTATATATTTATTTATAAATGAAAATATACATAAGTAATAAAAGCACAAGAACAGTAGATAAATATGGAGTACTCTGCTTTTAGACCATAATATAGTCAATTACATTACTTATACTATATAGAATATTTATTTTTAGTGGTAATATTTTAACAAGATCTATTTCCTATGTTCTCCTGAGAATTTTGGATAGTACTCAGAATTTATAAAAATGTCCCTCAGTAATTAAATAAGGGACCCATATTCTATTTTATGAAAAGGAAACAATAGCTGGAAATCTCAGCCCACATCTTAGAAATGGAGCTAGCCAAGTGGAAGGTACATGTAGACATATGTGCAAGATATCTGATCATTAGGAAAATGTCAACCAGAAAGTTCACTATGAACTTCTCAGTTTTAATGGTGAAAATTGCAACTATTAGCTCCCAAGAGAAATTTCTAGAGCTCTCAGACTGTGAATGTAGTTTGCAAAATGATACATTGCCTTTAAATACTATTTAGTATCTTTTCATACTGTTGTACATTGGCTTTCAGTGAGTTTGCCCTTTCCACTATTTTATAAACAAAAGAAGTTGTTTTCTATTATTCACAGTAATATTAATAGCTAAAACTCAGAGGAAGTCAACAAATAGATATTTATTTTATCTAAAACTGTCTAATTCATGCACATGCGAGCAATACAAACTTTAACAAATTATGGGCATGATACAGACATGAGCAATAGTGATAAGTTCATATCTGTGAGCTCTGAGAAAAGAAAGACACTTTAAGTAGAACAGTATTAAAATATTCTCACTGTTTACTGCAATCAGCTACACAAAGATATTACTATTGTGACTTAGAGAAAGGGAAATTTGTATTTAGTAGAGAAATGCAAAGTGGTTTGACAAGATGCACAAAATTAACTGAAGTCCCTTGTAGATAGAACTAAAATTAATGATAGACAGACTGGTAGTAAATAGAGAATCAGTTGTGGTCATACATGTATGAAGTTGCTGTACCTATGGATATATAATCTTTTGAATTAGATTGGGAATTTTATAGATAATAAGTAGTGTAAGATTCATTTTATGCATCTTTTTATTTAAATAGCTATCATGTTCATACCTTTTATAAGTCTATTATATTTTGAGATAAAAATTAGCTTCCTATTTCACTGACACATAAATAATAGAAAACTATTACCATAGACTTTAAAGTCTGAAGCAATTTATATGGTAATTTATGACTTCTTAATGTCTCAAAGAAAATCATCATATGGTTTCTATAATAAGATTGCCATCACTAGTTTACAAGAAATTTAGGAAGAGGTTCAATAGAGCATCCACCCTTTCAGGAACTAGCTAAATGAGAGATAGTGCTTGAGTTCAGCTGCACTAAAAAGAAATCTTGTCACTCATGTGCCCAGAGAATTGGCAGAGCACTCATTTTTAATCCCAAGATCTACATTTACCTTACTAGGTATGTTTTTTCAAATCTGTAATTGCTTTGACTCTGCATATTGCTTTCCCAGTCTTTGTCTTGTTTTACTGTATTTTGTTTCTTTTATTTTTGCTCATCTATCTTAAACTTGCTTTTATTCCTTGCTATGTCTCAAGTAATTTTTCACATTTTTTTTCATTTGTTTTGGGGTTAATACAATGTTATCTAACTCTATCCATATATGTTGCAACCACACACACACACACACACACACACACACACACACACACACACGTCAAAACAAATTTACTTTCTTTTTTTTTTTTTTCCTTTGAATAATATGCCCAAGCACATAGGAAGTGCTTAAAATACAAAGAAAAACAGCAAATGCTGCTGGAGGATGAAGTTCATTTTAAGTCTCCATCATGCTCCAAAGCAAGGTTAGGCAATGACTTTAAAAGGGTGATTGTCAGCAAAGAAGGGGGAAGCGAGAAACATCACCAGACAGTATATTTATTAGTTGTCCTGACTGAAATTAGTGGGCATTGTTGACTTTACTTTCTGTCAAGGTGAACCCTTTTTCCACATGTACATGCACTCTGGGAGGTTTTAATGTTGGAGCAAGAGTGATGTTCTCCTATTTAGGTCATTTTAGAAACTTCAAAGAGTACATTTTATAGAATAATGTTGATGATGAAGTCTATTCATTAGTGTCTGTCTATTTTTAATTCCCTATAGTATATATTTTTGACAAAAATCATATATTAGGTAAAATACTCTAAGACTGACAGATATTTATTGCATAAACATCTCCAGAATGCACTTCATTCATAATATACTATATTTAATAATTTCAAAATCTTCAATACTTATTTTTCAGAGAATAGTTTTACATATAATATGTACAGTAATAATAATAAATATTCATATTGTTATTCTCTCTCTTAGTCATTCTATGAGTAGTATTGTTATTTAAGTAAAATATTTCCCTAACTGAGACTCTAGAACCATTATCATATTCTGTACTGAGTGCTGTCATTTCTGGGGAAATGAAAGGTGCAGGAACCATCTATTGATGATTTTCATAGATGGAGTGATTGTTATTGTTGGGGAGAAGCAACAGCAGGTAGTTCTGGGTGTCTAGAGAATGAATGCATAAAATGTCACTGGCAATACGGGTTCACTACTGTCATTTACTCAGAAAGGATCTAGTGACAAAGACAAGTGCAGAAATAAGTAAAATACTTTTATCAAATTTCAGAGTTTTTTTGTGGCCACACAATATTGGATATTAAATGGCTGAATAAATTCTGGGTCCTGGAGGGTCTCAGGAATCTTAGAGAAGATGTCCATTCTGGTGGTATGAAAATATAATATTAAATATGCAATATCTTTGGGAAAATAAATTCAGGCTAAAATGGTAAAGAACCTTAACATTAAAGGAATAGTCTAGAAATAAGAAGCAACTTAGAAAATGCATAGTGCGGAATGTGTAGAAATTTGAGTTTTTCACATGCTAGGGAAAAATCGAGACAATATACTATATAAATATAAATAAGATCACTTCTCAGGCTTTTGGGGAAGAGCAAATGTAATATCTACTTCTTTCAGCTTATTGAACAAATGAAAATACTGTCAAAACATTGGATAAATGCTAAGAGAAATTCTTGAATAAAAAGAATTTGGAAATGTGGTATGCAAGTTCGATATGTTTCAAGAAGAAAGAAAATGATTTTCAAAAGAAAGACTAGAAAGACTTGAAGAATAATGTTTGAGACAATTTTAATAGTTATAATATGTCTAAGTGTTTAGAGAGCACATTTTAAATAAAATGAGTCACAAAATAAAAGTTGAAGTCTTCAACATTATGAGCTAGAAATGCTGGTATTCAATATATATTAATGCTTTTTAAACATTCATTTTCATGCAAATGTTATAAAAATAGCATTAGAGCATATTAGAAAAAGTGATAAGTCAAAAGGCAAAATTATTTTAGACCTTTTCATCTAATATTTACTGTCATAAAAATTTGTGTCTTTTTGGAGAAATTTTTTGTGTTGCTATAATTTACTCCCACAAGTATACAAAACACAAGCTAAGTGGTTTTTAAATTTACAATCTTATTTTTGGATAATTAAGATGAGTTTGATTGCTGTGAGTTGTACATAAATGTCTTGATTTATTTTCTTTTTTTTTGAAGAGCATTTTTTTATTATTATATTTGTGTTTTAATTTTACACATCAGCCATGGGTTCCCCTATCCTCCCCCCTCCCACCCCTGCCCCCACCTTCCCCCCATCCACTCCCATCCATTCCCATCTCCTCCAGGGCCAAGACTCCCCTTGGGATTCATTTAAACCTGGTGGATTCAGTACAGGCAGGTCTAGTCCCCTCCTTCCAGGCTGAGCAAAGTGTCCCTGTGTAAGCCCAAGGTTCCAAACAGCCAGCTCATGCACTAAGGACAGGTCTGGTCCCACAGACTGGATGCCTCCCAGTTCAATCTATTCAATTGTTTCACTTATTCAGAGGGCCTAATCCAGCTGGGGGCTCCACAGCCTTGGGTTCATAATTCATGTGCTTCCATTCGTTTGGCTATTTGTCTCTGTGCTTTTTCCAATATTGGTCTCAACAATTCACACTCTTACAGTCCCTCCTCTTTCTCAACAATTGGACACCTGGAGCTCCACCTGGGGCCTGGCTGAGGATCTCTGCATCCACTTCCATCAGTTATTGGATGAGAGTTCCAGCACAGCACGACAGTTCAAGTGTTTGGCCATCTGATCACCAGACTAGGTCAGATCAGGCTTTCTCTCTACCATTGCCAGCAGTCTACAGAGGATGAATCATGGTGGATTTAAGGGGACCTCTCCAGCACTCTACCTATTCCTGTTCTCATGTGGTCTTCATTTATTATGGTGTGTTATTCCTTGTTCTCCCTTTCTGTTCTTGATCCAGCTGGGATCTCCTGCTCCCCTCAGCTTTCTTTCCCTCAAACATTGCCCTTCATTACTCCCACTGTTGTCCAGGTTGTTCATGTAGATCTCATCCATTTCTCTGTCATTGGGTGATCCCTGTGTCTTTCCTAGGGTCCCATTTTCTAAGTAGCTTCCCTGGAGTTGTGTAGCAATCTAATCATCTTTGTTTTACATATAGCATCCTACTATGAGTGAGTACATACCATGTTTGCCCTTCTGAGTCTGGGTTACCTCACTCAGAATGATTTTTTCTAGATCCATCCATTTGCCTGCAAACCTCAGGATGTCATTGTTTTTCTCTGCTGAGTAGTACTCCATTGTGTATATGTACCATATTTTCTTTATCCATTCTTCAGTTGAAGGGCATCTAGGTTGTTTCCAGGTTCTGGCTATTACAAACTATGCTGATATGAACATAGCTGAGCAAATGCCCTTGTGCTATGATTGACCATTCTTTGGGTGTTATTCTGATGGGTTTGCCTTTATAAGTCACTTGGCCTTTTTCCTTTGCTGCCCTTAATATTCTTTCTTTATTCTGTATGTTTAGTTGTTTAATTACTATGTGACAAGGGGACTTTTTTTGGAGGTCTAGTCTGTTTGGTGTTCTATAGGCTTCTTGTATCTTCATAGGCATTTCCTTCTTTAAGTTGTGAAAGTTGTCTTCTATGATCTTGTTAAATATATTTTCTGTGCCTTTGAGTTGGTATTCTTCTCCTTCCTCTATCCCTATTATTCATAGGTTTGGTCTTTTCATGGTGTCCCAGATTTCTTGGACATTTTGGGTCATGACTTTGTTGGTTTTAGTGTTGTCTTTGAGTGATGAATCTACCTTCTTCTTCTTCTTCTTCTTCTTCTTCTTCTTCTTCTTCTTCTTCTTCTTCTTCTTCTTCTTCTTCTTCTTCTTCTTCCATTCTGTGATGTTCAGGTCTAGCTGTTGGAGAAGGGCTAGGTTCTGGTGATGCTGTATTGCTCTTTATTTTGTTGTATGTACTTCTGCCTTGGCGTCTGCCCATCTCCTCGTGGGCTTGTTCTTGGTCTTATCAGTGTACTTGGTCCAGACAGAGATGACAGATTTAGGGATCCTCCCTCTGGTCCTGCTGGACGCTCTGGGCCAGATAGGAGCTCTGGTCCAGATGAGAGTGCTGGCCGGATAGGAGCTGGGGGGGCTGAACTCTGAGTCTCAGGAAGTCCCTGTGGTCTCCTTATCTTGTCTAGATGGGAGCTCCTCTTGTCCAGATGGGAGTTCAGGGACAGGATGGAAGCTCTGGTCCAGATGGGAGTTCCGGGGCAGATGGGAGCTGGGGGCTCTCTGGTCCAGATGGGAGTTCTGGGGCAGGATGGAATGCTGGACACTGGACTCTTAGTGTCCAGAAGTGGCTGGGGTCTCCAGCAGATGGGTGTGGGGGCAAGGTGTTGAGGTTGTAGTGTCCACTGGAGGGTCTCTCTGGTCAAGATGGGAGTTCTGGGGTAAATGGGTGTGGGGTTAGGGTGTGGAGAATGCAGGGTCTGCCTGCAGTCTTGGAAAAGGGGAGCCTTCCCACAGGGCCTGCAGATTGGTCGGAAACTGGGACCAAGTTGGGCAGGTCCTCCCAGGATGGTGCCCAGGGGTGGGAACCAGGGGCGGTTGCCTTGCTGACTATAACCCCAGGCACTCACCTCTGGTCCAGATGGGAGTTCCAGGGTGGATTTATTTTATTTTTTATTACAATTTTTTTCTTTATTAAGAAATTTTTTATTCATTTTCATACCATCCACAGATCCCCTTCTTACCTCTCTCCCCACCCCTCCACAGCCTTTCTCCCCACCCCACCCCACATTTCCTCCTCAGAAAAGATAGGGCCTTCCATGGGGTGTCAGGAGAAATTTAAGAAGAAGGTATGAAAGTAAAAACACTCATTCTCTTCCCACCTCCAAGAACTTACTTAGAGAATAATACAAAATAAATTAAATACATATTTAAAATACTTTCTTATCATAAATTATGGTAAAATAATGTCTAATCTATGTGGAATAATATGAACACAGTAAAGTGTCACTGGATTCCAAAAAAGAGATTATCTATGTCTGTTTGTCTGTCTATCTATCTACCTACCTATATATCATTTGTTATCTATTTACCTACCTATTGCTCTCTACCTTTATTTTGTTGACTATTGTCTGTGGATAAAATTATATACATTCTTTGCTGATACAGGCATGATCAGAGTGAATGTGTTCCCACAAATCATGTAACGATTATTACATGTTTACCCTCAACCTGTATTTCTGATAGCAAATGAACTTATGTTCAAATGAACAAATAATGAACCAAAGAAGTCATCATAACTTTTTAGTATCATTCATTATAGGGACAAATTGTTTTCTTGAATATTTTATGTCATTATTAAAACGATATTTTTTCAGAAGTAACAAGTTTGGGAAGATGCGTACTTCTTTTTTTTTTTTTCAGTTTGATTTTATTTGAACACAAAGGAAAAGAAGCAGGTATGTTTCTGTCAAATTTATTTCTGTCCAAACATTATGCCTACAAGCATCACATCTAAGATCTATCCAATTAATTATTCCATTTACACTCACTGAAGAGTGTTTACTGATTTACTGTCAGTTGTTGATTTGATGAACTAACATAGTGTTAATTCTTACTGTCTGAACATGTCTTCATGAATATACTTCCTTCTCAGAAAAATATGTTAAATATATTTTCTATTCTGTTGCTCTTTATTCAATAAATTTTCATCAACAATTTCTCATTCAAATCTTTATACATGCTTAGGAAACTCTTTCCAGAATTTTTTATTAATGTTTTGGAACAATTTAGAAGCTTCAATTTATATATGCTTATTAGACTACATCCTGGCAAAATAAAAGTATTCTGATTAGATTACATTAATTCATAAATGTGTGTAGTTATGTAACCATGCAAGATCTATATTTATCAAGTAAACAATTACTTGTTTATAATTATTGATTAAAATTAAATATTAGCATTAAAAATAAATTTAATAATTCTTTGAGAATTTCATTAGTGAAATTTGATCATATTAACCCACCTCCTAGTTCATCTCCCTAATGATCAAACTTTGAGCTTTATCTTTTTAAAACTCATTGAATCTAGTTTTGTGTTACCAAATACTGCAATGTGTGCTGTTGCCTTAGGTATGGATAACCTACCAGGACTCACATCATTAAATATAACTGATTTTACGTCTCCCAGCAACTATTAAATGCCAAGAGCTCTGGAGGTAGTCATGTGACTTTGATCCTATTGTCCCATCTCCATTACAAAATTTTATTTGCTTTGATCTGGTGCATGCCTTGTGCATGGTATCACATTCTCTGTGAGTTATGTGTGCAACTATCCTGCAATGTGCATAAAAACACTTTGTCCTTTTGTTAGCATTTCTTCAACCACAGATAACATTAAGAGTATTTGAAGAAGCCAAAGGGAAACACTATTTTATGATTATTTAAAAATACATGTAACATATGTGTCTGTGTCTCTGTGTGTGCTTGTGCATGCATGTGTGTGTGTGTGTGTGTGTGTATGTGTGTGTGTGTGTGTGTGTGTGTGTGTGTGTGTAAAATACTTTAATGGAGTTATGCCACGAAGTAATGGTGATTCCCCAAGAGCCATGAATTACATAACAAACACCCTATATATGTGAAAACCCCCTGGTGGTATTGGTTAGGGGAACTGAAGAGTTTTCCAAATCTGCCTGCCTCTGCCTCTTGAGTGCTGGAATAAAGGCATATAAAAAATTTCCAGTGCCTTTGCTTTTCTTACATAACTTGAATGTTAGACCTGTTGCTAAAGACCCTACATACTTCAGACAGGACATGGAAAAATTGAGCTGGAGCTGACATGAAAGCCTCTATCTGAGGACTCCCTCACATAGTATATGAGGGTGTTCTACAAGCTGCTAAGGATGATGACAGTAGGATCCACATTACTGACTAAACTACAAAACTGTACTACAATGATACAACAGTGGCATGTTTATTTTGGGGGTAACCAATGGCTATTTGACTTAAGGCATGTTCAGCAGGAGGTAATTCATACCTGGGACTATAAACCTAGCCACCTAAATGGCAGGGGAGGTCATAGAACCAAGATAACCTACTACTTCTTTTTTACTAAACTAACATAGTTTTGACTGTTTTCTAAATGCTTAACCACATACACACAGATACGTGTAGTCTCACTTCTCATCAAGGAAGCTCCTTTTTGTAATGGCAACTATTAAGTGGTTGAGCTGTTGGTTGAGGTGGTCCTGGGAGATTTTCAAACAACACAGGCTAATGCCAGGACAGGGGATCATTCTCTAAAAACTGACAGAGGGGGTAGGGATGGGTGGTCTGGACTAAAGGAACAGTGGTTAGATTTGAGATTATGTCTGATAGAAATGTCTTGCTCATATTTTAAATAATGATAATCTAAGATGCCATTGTCTGGACAATATAGTCATAATTTATTAACATCTTTGCAGCCAAATGATTGTGGTGTTTTCAGTACATAAACTAGATATGTCAACTAGAGAAGGGTGGTATGCTTAATTCTAGGATGAGTCTAAGATTTGCAGTCTGATTTACATCCTTCACTGTCACCTCCCATGACATTTAGAAAATATTACAGAGCTACTGAGACTCAAATTTTTGTTTGTTTGACTTATTACTCATATTTAAATAAAACTACCTGTACATTGTTGTAGTATTTTAAACCAAAGCACACATGTAATCCTCAAATTGGCAATAATGTGGCTTTAATTAACATTACATGGAGGGTAACTAGAAAATTATGTCCAATGAATTGTGTAAAATGTGAAGAAATAAGGAAACATTTTTGAGACAATTTCTATTTTACTTAGACACACCCTCTATTCATTTGCAATTTTTCACATGCTGATACTCCATTGGACATTGCAAAACATTTTCAAGTATAATTTCCCTATAATCCTTTAAGCTGCATGATATAATTAGTCAACAATTTTCAAGCTAATAAAGTATTTTAATGATAAAGATCATTCTTTAAACTTTAAATATCTCACACAGTTTGATATTGTCAATGTAGGAAAATAACACAAAATACACGTTTTCTAAAGAAACTATGCATAATAATTTTTGAATTGGGACTGAAAAACACCCCATTTCATTTAAAGAAAAAATGACTTGCTTTTGAATATTTTTACTTTCAGAATATTCTAAATAATAGAGATTTAATATTATACTTTTTTGTTAAAATTGATTAATGTTGATCTCTTGTACATCAACAAAATATTCAATAAGCTACCAGGTATTTGCCATACATGTGAATGTAATACATTTTTCCCTAACAATAGTAGAGTCAATCCAAATCCATACAATACTTATAAAATGAGGTTGCAATATGCTAACACTAGTTTCAGTTCTCCAGAACACAAAAGTGTTGTAAGAGTTCTGAGCAGTGACCTCTTTTCCATTGGCTTTACACATCTTGTCCTTCTTTCAGACCAAGGTGGAATGTGGGGTAATATAACCCAGGTAGATTGTCCAAAAACATCTCTAAATTCCAGGCCTCAACTCTCTGTTTTTCTGCTGTGTTATAATATCAGTAATTCTGACAAAAAAATTAAAGTTTTCCTATATTTTAAGGGTATTAAACTATTATAAATGTTAAAGATTTTATAATATAATCTTTATGAACTCTAATAAAGAAATCTCATCATGCATAGTTCCATATAAATCAGTAGAGTATGTAATGCAAAGAAAATTCATTTTGGTTAAAATTCTTTTTTTTTAATACAAAGAAAAAACAGTAAATACCATTATGTGTGTGTGTGCCTGTGTGTGTGCACATGCAGGTGCAGACAGCAGATGTCAACACAGATCATCTTCCTTGATCACCCCTATATCTTATTCTTGAGACAAGGTCTCCCAATGTATCCACCTCTAACTGCCTGGCTACACTGACCAGTTAGCTACACTTACAAGTTAGCTTCAGAGATCATCCTGCCTCCCCAGCCACTAGGATTACAGATGTGTGCCACCAACAGGCAGCTAGGATTACAGGCACTACATGAGTCACAGAAATAAAAACTCAGTTCCTCATATTTGCATAGCAAGTAATTTGTGGACTGAGTCATTTCTCCAGCATCAGTATCCTCTTACTTTCTAGACAAGTATGTTCAGACTCATGATCTACAAACAGGAACTCCTGAATTTCTAGGAATGGAAACAGATCATGTGTGAGATGTATTGTTGACATATGACATACAGAAGCTCTTCCTGTAATTCTGAAGCATAATCTCCAAATGGTCATGTTTAGTGTTTTAAGAACCTCATATTCTCAATTTTACTTCCTCCTACTCACTGCTGTTTTTCACATAGAATGATAAGTCACAAGAAGAGTGCTTACATTCAAGTAGTTACAAAACAGAAGATATAAAGATTGATTCTGTAATAATAAGTGATATTAGCTATGAAGGGAAGACTAATGTCACTGCCCAAATCAGGCTTAAAATGGTAACTCCACATGGAGACATGAAAGAGGATGTGCCTGAGATAAGTTGAAGGCATGTAACAGCCCTTGAGCCATCCTTAAAAAGCCCCTTCTGTTTATGTGTGGACATATGGACAACAGAGTGTATTTGAAGTATCTAGTACACATAAAAGCTTTATGCCCATTGTTCTTGGAATAGTACTACTAAAATATGTGGAAAACTGAACTGTATCAATGATCTAATCACACTATGAAGCTTAGAGTGTTAACCTTTTAACTTAAAGTTAGAGATTACACTTTTCCATAGTGATACACCACAACTAGACACATCTACATGAATTACTGTCTTATCTTCTACAATCATTTTATTTACTTTAATAGAACTAAAAATTTCAATATAAAAGTTTCCATCTACTCCCTCACTCAAATCCACAAAATTTATAAAAATTGACAACCCATGAGAGTAGAACTACATAACATGAGACTACAATAAATAACCTAGTGGTTATAAAGGACATTTTTACAGCAAGAAATAATGGGGTCCCTGTAGCACTTATTGATGCTGCTTTTATAAGAAATAAAATTATTTGCATTTAATAATTAATTGATAACTTATTTGGTATAATCCCTAAAGGTTACTTCTAGGAAGATGAGTAAAGTAACCACATAAGATAATACAACAAATGGTAATATATTTGCCTATAAAATTTCAAGGGTTGGGGATTTAGCTCAGTGGTAGAGTGCTTGCCTAGCAAGCGCAAAGCCCTGGGTTCGATCCTCAGCTCAAAAAAAAAAAAAAATTTCAAGGGGAAAATAAAAGTAATTAAATATGCTAAAAGAAATAAATATCTCATGAAATTTTTATATTAGAATATGTTTTAACTATATTACACCATATTGTATATGACAAAATTACTTCATTTTTTTCTAATTATTCTGAAATGTAGTGTCATCATTATTATATTTCAAGTTATAATTTATTATACATTAATATCTAACAGAAAACAAATCTCAGTTCATAGAACAATGAAACATATACACTACACTACACAACCCCCCCACATGCACACACACACACACACACACACACACACACACACACACGGCAGAGAGATTTCACTGTTCTAAAAATGATTGAAAGAATATTGATGTTCTGATTGAATATGTAATCAATATACTATTGTATAGTTACTTTGCTTTTGTTATTTTTTGAACATATGTAAAATATTTACTTAATGATTTCATATGTTGAAACATACACTAGATGACATGTGAAAGAGGCAGACATGGTGTAACAAACCTGGCATTTATGAAGATTCTAACACATGTGGTGAGATATATAAACATAAAGAAAGTGAGAGCACATTAGGGTTTTATGAACCAACAGTGACCTCAAATTCAGTTATTGGAATAAATGAAACAACAAATAGTGTGTGGGAAAGTTATGAAATAAGATGATCAGCCTGCCCTGAATTAGAAAAAAAAAATGCTGTTATTTATTTTATTTTATTTTTTAATCAATTAACATTTTTTTTTCATTTATTTTACATACCAACAACAGTTCTCCTCCCTCCTCTCCTCTGGTCCCCTCTTCCTCCACTCCTCCTCCATCTCCATATAGAAAGGGGCAGGCTTCCCATGGACTTGAAGAAAGCATGGCACATTAAGTTGAGGCAGAACTGAGCTCCTCTGGCTGGGTGAGGTAATCCAGCATGGTGAACAGGTTCCGAAAAGCCAGCTAAACTCGAGGAACTGGTCCTGATTTAACTGCTAGGAGCTGTACAAACAGACCAAGCTACAAAACTCACCATACATGCAGAGGGCCTAGGTCAGTCCCATACAGGCTCCCTGTTGGTCCAGAGTCCATGAGCTCCCCTGAGCTCTGATAAACTATCTTTGTGGATTCCCGTCCTGACCTTGTACCCCTGGCTTGAACAATCCCTCTTCCTTTTCTTCAGTAGGTTTCTAGGAGCTCAGCCTCAGGCTTAGCTTTTGTTATTTTGTATTTTGTCTAAAATTTTCTGCCTAAAATGAACTGTCTGCCTCCCAGAAAGCCCAATGTTAGCAGGAAAAGACTGTTTTAGTATGGACAAACATATTTAATATGAACAAACACATACTCTTTAAGGTCTATAACTAAAGTAACTTTAGCTAAATCATTCCTGGTAGGAATACTAGTCCACTTGATTTCTCATCTACAGAATTAGTCACTTTCATTTTTTCACATATGTTTGTAAAACACTAGATATTTTTGTCTGCAAGTCACAAATCAATGAGATATTCACTTTTAAGCATCTCTCATAAAATGTACTATCAATTGTCTTTATCCATTATAATTTCACCCATTTCATTAGGAAGTGAGTATTGTATGTAAGATGTACATTTATTATTATTAAATGAGTTCAAGAATGTTTAATAATCAATTACAGGTGACATTTTGGGGTTTCTCAGTTCAAGAAAGTCTCCAGGAAGTGGTCAAGGAGACAAATAAATTTTAAATGAAAAGAAGAATCCATCAAAGACACTGCATCCAGAATAGGCATTGTTAGATGGAGTCTTCCACTTCTAGGAAAGGTCAGGCACTGGCCTGTGTTCATACTAAAAATAAAAGTGTCCTTGATAAGGGATAATTAGTCCAAGAAAAAAAGAATCAAATCACCAGAAAAATTTATGTCAGAAATTAACATAAAACAATAAGTTGAAACATTAAGAGTTCATAACCAACTGTATTATTTAATGAATAGTGAATAAATTGAGATTTAATATATGATTATATAAAGTATTTAAAATGCATTTTAACCAGAAAAAGAAAAAGTTGCCACCTACCTTTCATACTGTCACTTATTAGATTCTATATTATAATTTATTCATTTGAAGATATTACAGAATTATGTATTTTATACAGCTATGTCTGGCCTACTTTATCTCAGTTTGTAATAACAAAGCTAATATCATAATTAAATTGCCGTTAGACCTTCCTTTTAATATCAGGGCAACAGAATAAGGAAGGAAATTTGATAAGCGATAAACCCCCAAATCCAATTCTTCTTGTAATAATTAAAATTTAAGAATATATCATTTATAGATTCAAAGACTTATGACAATGTACACAATCTGTTGACTAGAATAATGGTTGTGCTTTTCAGAAAAAATAATACATTTGAATATGTTTCCATTTTTGAAAGATTTGTATCTTTATTTTATTTATATAAGTGTTTGTGTTATGATAAGTGTATAGCGTGTGTGCCTGGTGCCCACAGTGATGAGGGGCAGTGCCAGAACTACTGACTTTTAGGTGATGTTAGCTGATGTATTAGTGCTGTGAACTGAACCTGGGTCCTCTGCAAGTGTAGTAATTGGTCTGTCTCTGGTACAAAGATTTTTTTTTAAATGTAGCAAAATGTTGTATAAAACTATCTGGCTATGTATTACATTTACTTTGTTACACAAACTATAAAGCCAATGTAAACTCATGGGTAAATGATAGTCAGAATTCTAAAATATTATATTATCCTGAAAAATTCAAATATGTATTCAAAAGACCAATTTAATTTTGTAAGTAAACAATCTACTGTATAAAAAGAATATATTGTCCAGTTGTAGTGGCACATGCCTTAGGCAGGCAGATCTCTGTGACTTTGAAGTCAGCCTGGTCTACACAGAGAGTTCCAGGATAGCCAGGGCTATTACACAGAGATACCCTATCTCAAAAAACAAATATATATATATAAAATTTTACAAAAATCAAATGTTTGTTAAACAGACATGTTTTGAGAAAATAAAATAGAATCAGAATACAGAAATCAAAGATAAAAAGACAAAGTAGTTTAATACTAATACATTCCTCTAAAATGTAAGAAACATAAAATCAGCAAACTATAAAGAGTCAACTATAGTAGATTACCACGCTTTATAAAATCAAGTAAGATCAATCATTAAAGTCAGTTGCTTATTATGTTATGGAAAAAGTAAACTGAATAAGAGAATATTGGTAACTGAGAAATACAATTCCTTTAATCCTATCTTAACCTGTTTAGTCTGACTTTGGTTTTCAAAAGGATAGAGACTTAAATGACCTGTAGCTCCTTCAAAGTTAAGGCTACAGGTCAGTACACACTTGAATGGGTTACCCTAAGCTACCATTTAATAAGTTACAGAAAATATTCTTAAGTAGTTAAAATCAAGTCATGATTATCTAACATAATCACTCTTACCAAATTTACTAAAAGTACTTTGACCAAGAAACTATAGATATATTAATTCTGAATATTTGTGTCTGAGTACTATGTCTAATTGACCTCTACTAATATTATATACATAAGGCCTAGAGTGCTATAACTCAGCAAATGAATATATTGCATATTTAGATCAGGATATTTGGAACATTAAACATTTCTTATTTTATTAAAACATTCAAACTCCTCTCTTTCATTCCTCAATAAAATCATAGTATCTTCAGTATAGTGATCATATTGTACTATAGAACATAAGTGTTATTCCTCTCAGCCAACTCTACATTGGTATCAACTGTCCATTCTTTCTCTCTTCTTTCTTCCTCTAGTGATTAATATTTGGTCTTCTATGCAATTAATGTTTGATTTAAAAGACTTAAAATACCATGAATATGTTTGTGTTTACTATATCCTAGTATGTGCTCAATAATTTACTTTGTAAATATAATTTCTATATTATGTATAAAAATGATTTACATTGATTCTCAGCTATGTTTTCTGTTGCTGTACCTTTACAATTGTTACATAAAAAGTTGAAGTAGAATTTTGTGCAGGGTTTAGGTCACTCTTCATGGAACGTAAAAAGAAGCATGGGCTTTAATTTCAAAGAATTAATTGATTTTTAAATAGTTTGAATGAGAAGATTACTAATGCAGCTGAGGGGTAGTACTGAGGAGAAGACTCAGTGTGTAAAGTGCCTGCTTCATAAGCATGTGTACTCTGGTTTTGATCTTCATTACCTAGATAAAAGGAAAGGTGTGCTTCTATGACTCTTGCACTGAGGAGTTTGTGTCTGGAGGTTCTTTGGGTCTCACTGGCCAGTCTAGAGGAATTAATGAGTGTAGATGTAACTAATGGTCTTATTAAATACAAAACACAGAGCCAAATGCAGAGTTAAAAGCCCAAGAGGTCAGAGCAATAGCTAAGAGCAGGGACTACAACCCTTTCTTACCCCTCGCTGCCTCTGCTGCTCTTCCCCTGAGAAAGAGACCTACTTCCTATGTATCTGTCTTTTTATTGACATTCTGTTCTGCTTTCTCATTGGTTGTAAACCCAACCACATGACCACATCATTGCCTGTCTATACAGACCTCCAGGTCTCTATGGTTAGTATTGAGATTAAAGGCGTCATCTCCAAACTGGCTATGTCCTTGAATACACAGACTGCCTGCCATGTGATCAGATCAAGGGTGTGTGCTACCATTACCAGACTTCTGCTAGGGCTTACAATTAGCTCTGACCCCCAGGTAACTTTATTTGTTAACATACAAATAAAACCACATTTCAGCACAAATAAAATATCACCACAGATGAGCTCCATTTTTAATGATAAATCCTGTTTCAAAAACTAATGTGGAGAGTGATAGAGGACACTGAACATTGACATCAGGTCACCACACACACAGATGCACTGGCACACATACATGAACATACCCACAAAGAAATGCACTATACACAACACAACACAATTCACACACACACACACACACACACACACACACACACACACGAGGGAGCAACACATAATGCCCAATACTAAAACATTTGAAAATAGTAATCAGTTTTAAACCTTCAACAGAACTTTTAATACTGGTATAGTTTTAATGATAATAATTTACCTAATCTAAATAACACACAACTCACATCAAATATTATTAACATCTTCCATATACACTAAATGAATAAAAATATTTTGCACAGTTAAGTGAAAGTAGAATTGAGTTTTTGATCACAGTAATGTGGCACTTAACTGTTATTTACATATTAAAGAACTATACAAAAACAAGTAATTAGAAAATTAAATGCAGTATCTTCCTGGCCAAAATGGCAAGGCCTGGCCCACAGATCAAAACAGATTTATTTTCCTTGTGAGTTTCTCAAATGGGATTGTAAATGGTAACTAGCATTCAACATTCTCTTTAGTTTTGTTGTTTGTTTATTTTGTTTTTGGTGGTTATGTTTCGTTATGTTTTAGTTTTGAGATAGAGTCTCTCTGCTATGTAGTCTCATCTTATTCCTACCTGTCCTGGAATTGCTAGCAGACCAGGCTGTCCTTGAACTGACAGAAATCTGCCTGCCTCTATCTCTCAAGTGTTGGGATAAAGGTGTGTGCCACTACACCTGGCTTAGCATTATCAATACATGATGAGTGCTAATTGTTGGAAAGATTTTTACTTATTGGGGAGAAAATATACCATAAATTTGCTATTTGTTTTTCCTGTGAAACATGACTAAGGAACAACAAGCATTTTAATGTCATCCTCAGTGACATATCAGCTATACACTCTTGTGAGCTTCATAGGAGTCCGTGTTATCATATAAGTACTTTTTTTTTCTTTTGGTTTTTTGAGACAGGGATTCTCTGTATAGCTTTGCGCCTTTCCTGGAACTTGCTTTGTAGACCAGGCTGGCCTTAAACTCGCAGAGATCCGCCTGCCTCTGCTTCCTGAATGCTGGGATTAAAGGCGTGCACCACCACTGCCAGGCTCATATAAGTACTTTTAAGGGCTTCCAAATAGTGGGTGCTGTGGTTAAGATCTGAAATGATCCTCAGAGTCTAATATTCTGAGCACTTGGTGTCCAGCTTGTCATAAAATTTTGAAGCTGGAGAAGGCCTTTAGAAGAGGACATCATTGATGAAAGACTGCCATTAGAGGTCCGACCTCAGGTGACCTTTTCATCTCATGTGATTCAGCCCTAGGCTTGCTGCTTCCTGTTGGGTCACCATGTAAAATCCAGCTGTCACAGGACCTGTCTCCAGGAGCAGAACACCCAGCATTCTTGGTCAAGGTGAACTGAAAGTTATGAAACTATGTATGCCACATAAACTCATCCTCCTTATTGTGATCATATTGACAAAGAACCTATATCTTTGTAATTAAATCAAAGTACATGTTACAGTAAAAGCTAGAAATTCTGTCTTTGAATACATTTCCTTCTCTTTTAATGTTAAATGGCATGTATGCAATTATATGTGTCATTACTTAAAAGTGTACAAAAGAGGAGAAATGAGATTGATATGTATGTCTTATGATTAAAATGAAAATACATCTGTTCTCATACTTTTTCATATTTTAGCAAAGTCTTAGAGATTTGAATGCTTATACTTAATGAAGGGTGAGAATATAATTCAAAGATGCAAAGTAGGAAGACAAGAGTGATGAAGCGTAGATAACTCTTCTAAATGTGTCATTAATGTGGGTGGCTTGTAAATGAGATGAGAATTAAGGTTTCCTGAGTGTTACTGAAACACTTTAGGATAAGTCCACAATAATGCATAAACTAACAGAGACTTATAGAGACACTTTTTATATGCTATAATGTCCCAACAAAGCATGGGAAGATAAATTTATTCAATATGTTAGTTCAAAAGCAGACTTTAAAAAATAACTTCTATATGAGTTACTTGACATCCAAGTTTAACAACCAAAAGATTTAAACATTTCCTTCTGAAGGTATTGTGGGAGACATGGGGGTGAAGTAGATTTATGTTGGGGAAATGGACAAAACAAGAAATAACCATTTTAACACATATGTAATCTTTATAATGTGCATCTCTGGGTGAATTTATGCCACTTGTATGAGGATTCATGCACAGGCAAGAAGAGGGCATCCACTACCTTGGAGCTAGAGTTATAGTCTACTGTAAGCTTCCTGATATTGGTGCTGGGAACCCAATTCTGTCCCTGTAGCAGCCAACATGAGGGAAAGGCCAGACTGCCATTCTAGGAACAACATGTAATGGGATGCAGGTAAAGCCATGGAACATGTGACGATATATAGATTAATAGTTATGGGTTGATTTAAAACATAAGAGATAGCTAGCAAGAAGCCTACCATAGGCCATACAGTTTCTAAATAATATTAAACCTCTGAATGATTATTGTACAAGCAGCCACAAGACCACAGGGCCAGGCGGGACTGGAGAAATTTCCAGCTACAAGCTACACCCACACTCTTTAAAACTGAGTCTTTTATCCAGCCCTATATGGCATAATTTTGACATGATGCTTATTTTACAATAAAAATAAAATGTGATTCTTATGTCTGCTAAGCTAATTTTGGAATCAAACAAAACTTATTCATTGAACAAATATGATTATTTTCAATTCAGTACTATCAGTATTTTGTCTAACATTTTCATTTAGTAATATTAGTAATTCCCATTCTACATGATCTATTTTGTTTCTGCATATGTGTGTTTGCTATATGCAAGTGTACACATGTGTGCTGGGCCTTGGTTATATGTGAAGGACAGAAGTTGGCGTTGAGGCATCTTCCCTCAATTATTTGTCTACCTCATTTTTTCTGAAGTAGGGTCTATCACTAAGCCCAAGCTCACCATTTCAACTAGAGTGGATAATCACTGAGCTCTGGGATTATCCTGCGCTAACTCCCAGTCCAGGGATACAAGTGAAAACTGTCATAGACACTGCTATTATATGGATGAGTGGGATCTGAACTCAGATCTTCAGTCTATAGCAAAGCAATTTACCAGTAGTAGCATTTTCTCAGTATCAGCAATACTCACCTGCTATGTATTTTTTAAAGAAAAATTATTAAATTGGATAATACTACTTATATGAAAGGAGTAAATATGTTTACTTACTAGTTAAACAATTATATATTTATTATTTATCATTAAGTATTCACTCTAAATTTGTAGACATACTTAGAGTGAGAATTATAATCTTAGATATTTGTTAAGCCTCCAACTTGCATTTCCATCTGTCACAGAAGAATATTAAATAAGTTTTAGGTGATACACTTCACACCATATAGTAATAATTGTATCTTTTCATATGCTATATACAGTGTACTTGAATTGTCACTTCTGGAGAACATGATCATTATTCATATTGTAAAATGTCTGACAGATTTTGCTAGTTTATTTTAATAACTGAAATGCAGTTTTGGATTACATTCAAATGAAAATTAGAAAGCATAAGACAAACTAGCTGTCCATAAGTAGATGCAAAAAATGAAATTAAATAGAATATATTAAACCATATATTCAACGTGTGTTTAACTATTATATATAACAAGCCACATCATGTTTAAATAAACAAATAATATTGAGACATACTCAATAATTGAGTATAAAATAATTGAGAAATCTCAAAAACAACATTTATTTATTATTTTGTTTTTCTTTGCAGTTAACTGAACTAATATTTGTAAAGCCATGAGCTAGTAGAGATATAAGAGGGAAACATCTTGGTATATTGGCAATGATGAGTTAATTGCAGACAATACTGCTGTCAACATCACGACCATCATCCTGATTTCAATTGAATATTTCCTCAGATATCAACTTCTCCTACCACATTTGCAAGACAACTGAAGAATGGAAAATACTCATCTATTTCTTATGAATGAATGAAAAGATGTCCACTTCAGGAAGAGTTAAGAGGCTGAACAATCTGCCATGAGAATTAATACTCTCACCCTCTCAGTCTTCTATGGTGATAATTAAAATGTTGGGGACAACAGATGACCTATAACATTTCCTTCAGTTACACAAAGGCTAAGAATACATGCAAACTTGGATTGCTGCTATCTTCTGCTTAGCAAGATGCTTGGAGTCTGGCAGGAAAGTTTTCCTTCCGTCCTAGTTGCATGTTTCAACAAGCAGCTGCCCCATCAGTAACCCTCTGAGGACCTTTTCTATGTCTGACCTTCAACCATGAATAGACTGCTGCCATGATTTTTGTTTGGTTTGGTTTTGTTCTTGTCCTATTGTGTACAGCTCCAGAGTCAGGGGACAAAGAATGACTGTTGGGTTTTGTGGCATAGACTACATTTTCTGTGGAGTTTGTGTGCTGAGTTTTTTCCACATCTCTACCCATGCTTTTCTGATAGAGCTTGACCTCAACTCAGCAGATTCTTCTCCAGACTCATATATATTTCTAAAATAAAATAAATTATAGGGCCTTTAAAAATTTATCAACATAATATGTTAACTTTAAAAAGGGAAAGTTTTTTATAGTAGTGAATTATTCAAGGAAAAGACAACTTAACTTTTTCCATTCCATGGCTATACAAGGTATGAATAAAATGTTATATTAAATTAATAAGAAACTCATAGAATATTTATATTTCTAACTATCATCTCTTTATCTGTCTACCTTTAGGAATTTAATGATAAAAATGTTATTGAAAAAGGTGGGTAACATGTCACTTTTCAAATGCTTTTTTTCATTTTACATATTTTTTTATTGAAAGAGAACTAAATCCTTTTGGCCTCTCCCTTTCCTCCTTCCATCTTCTTCCAGTTACCTTCTCTCAAACTTTCCCATACTCTCCTCTAGTTGATAGCTTCTTTTTGTTTGATTGCTATTCTCTCTCTTCTCCTTTCTCTCTCTCTCTCTCTCTCTCTCTCTCTCTCTCTCTCTCTTCTCCTTTCTCTCTCTCTCTCTCTCTCTCTCTCTCTCTCTATATATATATATATATATATATATATATATATATATATATATATATATATATATATATCACACATAAATATACATAAATAATATATACTAATCCATGTTTCATGTTTGTTCATTTGAGGGCTGATGTTTCTACATTGAACAACCAATAAGAGCAGTCATTCAAGAGTCTAATTTTCTTCCTCTTAGCCATAACTAGTTGCCTGTCCTTTTGTGTATGGGAGTGGGACCCCACAAAAATTTTCCCCTTCTACATGATATTGATATTGCCATTGTTCTGGTCTTGTTTATTCAGCCATTTTTATGAAAGACTGTTTCAGAGTAGAGTTCCTTGTGCTATGGCTTTTATAATCTTTCCACCCTCTCATCTGTGATGTCCCCTGATCTGGATGTAGAACTGTGATGTAGATGTATCCATTGTGGCTGAATCTCCATCATCGATTACCTCTGTATTGTATCTAGCTGTGGTTTTAGGTGATGGTCTCCATTTGCTATAAATGGAAACTTCTCTGATGAGAGCTGGTCTCTATACTTATCTGTGGGGTTAGAATGTCATGAGGAATTATGCTGGTCTAGCTAAGTAGTGACGGTAGCATCTTTTCTATGGTCCACAATCTCAACAGCCCTAGGGAGTTCACTAGGTTTTCAGTACCAGTCATGATTTCACTCCTGTTGAATGGTAGTAAATTTAGACAGCTGTCAGCTTCTACCAGCATGTGAGTACCATTTATTGCACATTTATGCATATCTTGTTATGCTGGTAATTATGGTTCATATGTGTTGTAGCTGAAGAAGGAAACAAACAGTCATAAACAACTGCATGTATTTTTCAACATTGAAATTCTCCTACTTAAAATTTATCTTTCAGGTATGTTTACACATAAGGGAAATATCAAAGACAAGAAATATTTGGTTTTCCATTATATATAATACCAGAATACAATAAGAGGAGACAAAATATTTATTAGTAGAGAAATACTACAAACATAAGATTAAATATTAAATGAGAAATTTTAGTGGAATATAAAAAGAAAAAATCACTTATGAATCTTTAATACATATATAGTAAAATTATGACTTCTGGAACAAATCTAAGTGTAACAGAACACTGCAAAGGACTATACATACAAGTACAATAACTATTCTTATATAAATAGTAGTGCCAAGTCCTGCCAGTGCTGCCAGTCTGCTGTTAAACTATTGTATCTGCAATTAAATACACATGATACATAGGAATTTAGAGATTTGAGAGCTGAATATATTTTTCAGACTTCATCTGTTCCTGAAGCAGTCATCAGGCAAAGTAGAATTCATCCTTTATATTTCCTATCTGTAATTGTTCTCATGCATCCATCCAGCCAATTTATATCAAGCTAAACTTTAAGGGGTGGAATTAAACACGTCTCATTCTAAGAATACAAACTTGAGTAAAATGTGCAGTGGTGGCTGAGGGTTAACTGTTATAACTTCCTGCTTGAGTAGTCATGGGAAAAAATATCTCTTCCAGAAAAGTACCAAGTTTGTTGTATGGTATTTTAAGGCCTTGTCATTTATGTTAGTGAAGCACTGTCAGAGTTCCCAAAGTGGTTGGATTTATTCATCTCATGATTTGGGGCTTGTTCTTATGGCCCAGCAAGAGTTGCAATTTTTTATCATTCTCATAATGAAAATTATATATTTACATATTCTACAAGTTAAATGATGTTTGTAAATTAATCTTTATGTTTAAGTAAGATAGGCAAAATTCAAGACACTACCTGATTCAATGGGATTACTAGGATGGAATGGATGATGGTGGAGACAACCAAAGGGTAAACATGGTGCTGTTTCTGGAAACCCTCATCAGTAGATCCAGCTACCTTTGTCAGTTGATCAGGGTTTTGCAGGAGCATTTAGTTGCCTATGATGCTTTCTTATTTTATCTTAGCCTACAAGACATTAATGTTCTTAGGCTATGGGAAGGTTGCAAACAATAAAAAAATAATGTAATGACCTTAAGGATGAGCATCTCCTCTTGATATTAAAGAGTGATAAAATTCAGTGAGGTTTAGAAGACTCGACAGAGGAGAGACGAACACTTGTTGCTCTTACAGAAGGCAAGGGTTCAGTTCCAAGTACTCACATTATGTCTCACAACTGCTTATAAATCCAGTTCCAGGGGTTTGCATTGCTCAATTATGACCTCCATAGGTACTGGACATATATGTTGCGAAGACATGCATGTGGGCAAAACACTAATACATATAAAATAAAAGTAAATAATTCTATTATTTTTTAAAGCACTCCACTTATAGCTCAGCTATTTATCACATGTAACATGGACCTAGAAGACCCCTTAGGCTTTTGTTTTCAATTACAATGTGGTCATAGAATTCTGATTGAGATTATTAAATCTTTTATAATTAAATTAATTTATATATTTTACATTATAACCACAGTTTCCTCTCCCTCTTCTCTGCCACCTATTCCTTCCAAGTTTCTGTTCAGAAAGTGGCAGGCCTTCTATGGGTAGCAACAAAACATGCCATATCAAGGTGAAGTAAGACTAAGCACCTAGGTAGAACTTCTAGAGCTGCTGAGCAAGCATCCAGCATGGTATAATCACCCTGAAGTCAGGGACTTTGAGGGCCTCCTGAAAGTCATTAATCCCACATCAAATGCTAGTTTTGTTGTAGTTGAGAAAAAGCTGTTATAATTTGTTCTCAATTTCAGTGGTGAAGCCATAAATAATACACAGAAAACTACATTTGAAGGGCCAGTCTCTTTTCCAGGAGAACATGGTGAAGTCGTAGAGAACCAAATGCTTTCAACTCCATGCGAGAGAGAAACTGTTATAAAGGGGGTGATTCCCCTGATGATCCATGCATATTTTTTTTTGAGACAGTGCTTCTCTGTGTAGCTTTTCCTGAATCTCCTTCTGTAGACCAGGATGGCCTTGAACTCACAAAGATCCGCCTGCCTCTGCTTCCTGAATGCTGGGATTAAAGGCGTGTGCCACCACCGCCCAGCCCAATCTTTGCATTCTAAGATTGAGAATTTGGGGAACTTATGATAAAGAGCAAAGAAAAAGTATGGGCAACTGATCAGAATTTCTGTTGAAACTGAACGTTTGATGAAAGTGAGCACCAAAAAATTAGCTGGCAACCTGGGAAAATTAGCAGATAATGAATGGAAATAGCTAACACTAAAAACTGAGATAGGAATAGATATCAAAAGCAGCAGAAAACAAGATAGTGTGGCTACTGATGTGAACATATGAGACAAGTATAAAATATAGCATTAAAGGAGAAACAAAATGCTGGAATGAGTATGTTGCAAAGTTAAGAATTAGAAACATAGGCATGAATAGAAAGATATTCATCACAGTAATGCTAAGAACACTCCAAGAAGCTTAAAATTAAAGTCTACCTAGGATTTGGTCATATTGGTGTAAGTTCACTGCTCTGGGTGAAAATTTAGTCTTGGGAGGTGTGTTTATGAAACTCCTCCTGAAGTATGCTCATATGCCCTGTTTCACTTTTACATTCCTACTACCATTAATTTCTTCTTTAAGAAACAGAGTTGAATTGGATCAGAACACCATATTTTCAAGGATAAGTAGACACCAGATATACTTTATATACATTGATATATTTAAGTAATATCTTGGGAATCATAGTAACAGTTTTGTTTTCTCCTCGTCTCCCAAAGTCCTAGCTCAAAAATTGTCAATCAATTCTATTTGTATCAAAAAGTACTAAAAAGAAGAATTTATTTTTTTATTTGGGTGTATACATGTTGTGTGTGTTTGAGCTATCTCTTTTCTTTTTGAATCAATTTTTTTCAAAAATTTGCATGCAATATGTTTTGCTCATATATATATTTTATTGCTGAACTAATCATTTTCTACAGATGCTTGAATGATGGGAAGGTCAGAAGAGGGCAGAGCTCACTATGATTACTGTTGCTAAAAATAATTTTAAATATTCTTACCACAAATAAATAAATATTTGGAAGGAAGAGTGGGATAATTACTATGATTTGATAATTTTAGTGTACAAGAAGTTATTAAAGACAATAAAGTCTATTTAATTAAGCTATATAATTATTTGTCCATTCAAATAAAACAAACTAGAGTCTAGAAAAAAACACATTGGTTGATTAAGCTTATTGAATAAATCTCTTTGATTTTACTTAATTTAAAAAAGCCACTTTCTTAACAAGTTTTAATTGTTCCAGCAGTCTGAGCTAAAATATCCTGATTTATTATACAATTGCTAATACAGTGAATGATAAGTTCACCTGCTCTGAATTAATACAAAAATGTGGTAATGAAAGCAAGTGTTCATTTCATATAGCTTGATAGATTTTAATGCACAAAACCATGAAACTATACCTGTCAGTAGTGGAAACTTGGAGATTTTTACAGATTTGGATAGTGTTGTCCTCTTCATGATTCTTGTGACTTGCCATATTTCTTGAAACATTAACCTGTCAAAATCATCGCAAGTCTAAAATAAGATAGTGTATATATTTTGCTGTGAATTTTAGATGCATATTAAACAAGTCTAAGTTGTACTTTATGAACAGACACTGATAAAAATATGAGCTAGCCATTTTCAGATGCAGTAGTGGGTGGTTTGTGAAATCAAAACAAATGATCTACAACTATATTTAGATAATTTGTTTTTGTTTTTGAAGATTAAAAAATGCTTGACTAAGATTTCTTAAAGAAATAGTCAATAAATGGCCAAGATAGAATAGGCACATGATAGTCTTATATTATTCTCCTATGTTAGAAACTAGTTAGAGATCTCTGCCTGATGTCCACATCATGGACATGAGTATCATCAAGCTGACTAGTGTAACCAAAATGCTAGACAGGGCCAGCTTACAGGGAGAGTACACATAGGTGCATTCGGAAAACACCAGTCCTTTATCATTCAAAATGTGAAAGGCCCCATGTGAGAGGGTGATGTGCTCACCCTATTGGAGTCAAGACAGAGGCTCAGAGGTTACACTGACAGTGCTGCTGTGTCCTGGATATCAATCACTTGGCTCATAGGAAGATGTACGATGTGCAACTGTAAAGCACTTATTTTTTTAAAAGAAACTAATTAGACTACTCTAAGAATGAGGAGGATATACTCACCACACTGAGGATGCTGTTGAATGTTTAAGCATCAAGTTGATGAAATAAGGAATGGCAAACCAGTGATTGCCATTTACTTTAAAGAATGCTGTGTAGTTGGAGTTTTCCTGCCTGGCCCAGTCAGGACAAGTCTCTCTTACCCACCAGTCTCACAGTCGCTCAGACCCAACCAAGTAAACACACAGAAACTTATATTGCTTACAAACAGTATGGCTGTGGCAGGCTTCTTGTTATCTACTTCTATCTTAAATTAACCCATTTCTGTTAGTCTATACTTTGCCACATGGCTTGTGGCTTACCAGTGTCTTTCCATGTTGCTTTTCATGGCGGCGGCTGGCGGCGGCTCTTCCCAGCCTTTCTCTTCCCAGCCTTCTCCTCTTCCTTGTCCCGCCTATACTATCCTTCCTGCCTGGCCACTGGCCAATCAGAATTTTATTTACACAGAGCGATATCCACAGCAATGTTGAGCATCAGTGAGCAAATTTGTAAGGAATATTTGAACTAGAAAATGGCTTAGTGACATCATGAAGGTTGTATGAGGCAAAACAGATTCATCAGTAGTAAGTGCCAGGTAACATGGAGATGGGTCATTACATAATTATGAAGTCATTATAAACAGTAGTCATTATTTCCACAAGGGAGAGAGTCATAACTGTCAGTAAAAATAATCTTGTTCAGTATCTTGCTCAGAAAAGTCAAAAAGAGCAACACTAAATGTGAACAAAGTACACCATGCATGGTTAATGAGATGGCTTGGTCGTAAGGGTACATATTGCCATGTCTCAAGACTTAAGTTCCATTCTCAGGACCCACTTGTTAGAATTTAAAAACAAAACAAAACGATTCCTGTGGGCCGTTTTTCTCATGGGGTCTGTCACTTCTCTGCCTCCTAGGATCATTCCTCCCAAATTCCACCTAATGTTTAACTGTGGGTTGCTTCATTTTTTTTTCATTAGCTGCTGGATGAAGCCTCTGATTACAATATTCTAGGCTCTAGTCTATGAGTTTATTTATTTATCTATCTATCTATTTATTTATTTATTTTGTTGTGGGTTTTTCTTTTTCTTTCTTTTTTTTTTTTTTTTTTTGATGGTCATGTTTGGTTCTATCCTACATTTTTGGGCTATTGAGACTCTGGTTCCTGGCCCTCCAGGTACTCTGATAGGTGGTCATATAGACCGAACCAACAATCGGGAAGTCTAGTTTCTCTGCTTAAATGTTACAGTTGTGTAACTTGGTGTTCTCCTGGAACTCCTAATAGGGGGAGCAGGGGCTGACTATGACTCTTTTAACTGCATTTGGGACCCTTTTCTATCTACTGAACTGCCTTCTCTTTCTCTTACTGGGTTGCCTTGCCAAGCCTTAATATACAGGGTTGTACCTAGACTTATTCTAACATGATATGCCATGTTTGGTTGATATCCCTGAGAGGCCTGCCATTTTCTGAAGGGAAAGGAGGAGTGGATGTGGCAAAGAAGGGAGCTAGGGGGAAGGAACTGGGACAGGTCAGAATATAATGTATGAGAGAAGAATAAAATAGAAAAAGTATGGAAAGGAACAAAATGAGGGGGAGCACTTATTTTGAGCTAAATACAGAGATTATCAGAAGTGTATTAGAAACAGTCAGAAAACTGAAAATGTAGGCTAAGTTTAGAATACAACTATTACCATATTTGTCTGCCTTGTGTGTAATATCCCTGAGTTTGATAAAAGCTTTAATAAAGAGTGTGATAAAGTTTTGAAATTAAAAAAAAAAAAAGAAAACTAATTCCTGCAGGTTTTCCTGACTTTACACATGCCCTGTGGCATGTGTTCATTCTCTCTTTTTCCATCTGTCTGTCTGCCTGTCTATCTCACTTTCTTTTCCTTATACCTCCCTCTCACATACATATTAAATCAAAAGATAAAATAGTAGTATATTATGTGCCTCTAGATATGAAAAAGATAGCATTGCTTATATACTGTAAAAGATAGAATGAACAACCTTAATTTAAGCTCCAAGGCCATTAAATTAGTTCTGTGACAGCAAAAATACTCATCAGTAAGTAATATGCGTAAGACCATGTTTCCTTGACTATCTATTGTTGATAATATGTAAGTATATCTCTGATATCATGGTACTATCATGCTGTGGATATCGCTCTGTGTAAATAAAGTGCTGATTGGCCAGTGGCCAGGCAGGAAGTATAGGTGGGACAAGAGAGAAGAGAATGATGGCAATAGGAAGGCTGAGTGGACAGATGCTGCCAGCCACTGCCATGACAAGATGTAAGGTAATGGTAAGCCATGAGCCATGTGGCAAAGTATAGACTAACAGAAATTGGTTAATTTAAGATAGAAGAAGAAAATGACAAAAAGTCTGCCATGGCCATACAGTTTGTAAACAATGTAAGTTTCTGTGTGTTTACTTGGTTGGGTCTGAACTTCTATGGGCCTGGTTGTTGAGAGAGATTTAACCTATCTGTGGGCCAGGGAGGAAAATTCTAACTACACTATCATTTTATTATAATAGTAAATATATGTAATTTATGGGTGGGGAATCATGTCTCAGACATTGTTCTAGTACTTGCTAGGTAGCCAAAGACAGCTTTGAACAGTATATCATCTGCCTCCAAGTTCCAAGTATGAGAGTTACAGATGGGCACCATCACATCTGATTTATGTGGTGACAGAAATCAAACCCAGGACTTTGTGCATATTAGGCAAATAAGCTACCAATGGACCTACATACACTGCCCTCTGTAAGTGCTTATTTATGTGCAATTATTTCACTTCATACAAAATGAGCATTATTAACTACAAGAAAAATCTGCTTGCCTCAGTTATAATCATATCTGTCACCATGCACAAAACTTAAGCCCAAGTGGATCAAAGACCTCAACATAAATGCAGTTATTCTGAACCTGATAGAATAGAAAGTAGGAAGTAGTCTTGAATGCATTAGCACTGGAGATCACTTTCTAAATATAACACCAGTAGCACAGACACTGAGAGAAACAATCAATCAATGGGACCTGTTGAAACTGAGAAGCTTTTGTAGAGCAAAGGACATGGTCAAGAAAACAAAGCGACAGCATAAGGAATGGGAAAAAATCTTCACTATACCCACATCTGACAGAGGGCTGATATCCAGAATATATAAAGAACTCAAGAAATTAGACATCAAAATGCCCAACAGTCCAATTAAGAAATGGGCTATAGAACTAAACAAGGAATTCTCAACAGAGGAAGTTCAAATGGCTGAAAGACATTTAAGGAATTGCTCAACATCCCTAATTATCCAGGAAATGCAAATCAAAATGACTCTGAGATACCACCATACACCTGTCAATGTGGCTAAGATCAAAAACACAGCAGACAGCTTATGCTGGAGAGGATGTGGAGCAAGGGGAACTCTCCTCCACTGCTGGTGGGAATGCAAGCTTGTACAGCCACTTTGGAAATCAATATGGCGCTTCCTTAGAAAATTGGGAATCCATCTCCCCCAAGACCCAGCTATAGCACTCTTGGGCATATACCCAAGGAATGCTCAATCATACCACAAGGGCATTTGCTCAGCTATGTTCATATCAGTATTGTTTGTAATAGCTAGAACCTGGAAATAACCTAGATGCCCTTCAACTGAAGAATGGATAAAGAAAATATAGTACCTATACACAATGGAGTACTACTCAGCAGAGAAAATGACATCATGAGGTTTGCAGGCAAATGGATGGATCTAGAAAAAGTCATCCTGAGTGAGGTAACCCAGACTTAGAAGGACAAACGTGGTATGTACTCACTCATAGGAGGATGCTATATGTAAAACAAAGATGACTAGACTGCTTACCAACTCCAGGGAGGCTACCTAAAAAATGGGACCCTAGGAAAGACCCAAGGATCACCCAATGACAGAGAAATGGATGAGATCTACATGAACAACCTGGGCAACAGTGGGAGTAATGAAGGGCAAGGTTTGAGGGAAAGAGAGCTTAGGGGAGCAGGAAATCCCAGCTGGATCAAGAACAGAAAGGAAGAGCAAGGAATAACAGACAGTGATAAATGATGAGTGCATGAGAACAGGAATAGGCAGAGTGCTGGAAAGGTCCCCAGAAATCCACAATGATATATCATCTGTAGACTGCTGGCAATAGTTGAAAGACTGATCTGACCTAGTCTGGTGATCCGTTGACTAAACACCCTAACTGTCGTGCTAGAACTCTCATCCAATAACTGATGGGAGTAGATGCAGTGATCCTTAGCCAGGCCCGAGGTGGAGCTCAAGGAGTCCAATTGTCAAGAAAGAGGAGGGACTGTAAGAGCATGTAATGTTGAGACCAAGATTGGAAAAGCACAGGGACAAATAGCCAAATGAATGGAAGAACATGAATTATGAACCAAAGGCTGTGGAGCCCCCAGCTGGATCAGGCCCTCTGGATAAGTGAGATAATTGAATAGCTTGAACTGTTTGGGTGGCATCCAGGCTGTGGGACTGGGATCTGCCCTTAGTGCATGAGCTGGCTGTTTGGGACCTTGGGCTTACACAGGGACACTTTGCTCAACCTGTAAAGAGGGGACTGGACCTGCCTGTACTGAATCTACTAGGTTTAAATGAATCCCCAGGGGAGTCTTGGCCCTGGAGGAGTTGGGAATGGAGGGGAGGGGGTGGGGGGATGGTGGGGGTGGGAGGGGGGAGGACAGGGGAACCCATGGCTGATTAAATTAAAATTAAAACACAAATGTAATAAATAAAAAAATAAAAAATTTAAAAAATTTAAAAAAGAAAAAACATAAATATATGAAGTAATTTTAAATCAAGGGTGAGATGATTTTATGTTAAATGTCAATAGTTGTCCTTTTTCTTTAAAGAATTTCAGGTTTCAGGGTCTATTAGGCTTTAGAAAAATGTAACTGATTATTTGCAGATAGATACATATTATTCAATTAATGACATGATACATATGCAGCATTTTTAATTCCTATAATGTCATTTTCAAATATTACACTGAGCTGGCATAATGGAAGAACATACCAGGTAATTTGAAAAAAGAATACTTTCAGAAACAAAAGAAAGAAAACTTTTTCAAACTTGTCAGAAATATTTTTGTGAGGTTTATAAAACGTGAAAAGTTTGACATATACTCTAGAAATTTTGGCAAGGGCATAAAACATTACTTGAAAGTAAAAATTGCTTTTTGTTCCAAAAGTATGTATCCTAGAAAAAGAAAAGCAATTTGAGCAGGATAAGAAATATTTTTTCCTTTCTTTTTCTTTTCCTTTTAGAGTAAATGTCACTTTTTCCCAATACCTATATTGTTGGTAATCATTCTTGTAGGGATTCACTTTTAAGTTTATTCAACATGTGATTTTATAAAGTGTCCAATTAAACTTCAGGAAAAACTGTACCATAAAATAGAACAATTGTAAAGTTTTTACCCACCTAAATACCAAGCATGTATAAACATGTTAATGAATTAGAGCATTTTGTCAGATAATTGCATATCAGCAATACTATATTATTTATACTTCTCTTGTTTTCTAATCAGGTTCTCAGTTCATGAGGCAGTGCAATATCTGGATTTGGCTCATTAATGATTTCTTAACCTATTGGCTTTTTATCACATCATATTCTTTTGTCCTTTTTTCTTCTTCTTCTAGTGAGTCTTTCAGTCATGTTTAGAAATTTAGGTCATTCTCATTTTTTCACAGTATTTAATAAAACTTGACTTGCAGAAATTGACTGATAAGTGAATATGTTTTCAAGTCTTTATTATTATTTGTTTGTCCTTTTTGATGAATTTTTTTTAACTGATTGCAGGAGACAGGACTTTATTCAGTATTCTCAGTGAGCAAAGGCATTAAAACTGAAGTGCACAGGTCTTATTTAGTGTATATTTACCCATGGATCACAGGTATACATTTGGATCAAACCCAGAGCTTACTTCTTTCTTTGAGGAAGCATCCATCCAACCATCATGATTTCCAAATGATGACTGTTTCTCTCATCCTGTGACGTCCTTTTTTCTTACCGTGTAAGAACATGTCTAAGACAGTAAGTTCCATGAAAAGCTGAGTATTTCTCCAGCCAGGGGCTGCTTCTTTCTGCTACTTTATTTGCTTTCAATATTTTGTTTAATATTGAACTATATTTTCCATATTTTTTATGCAGCACCTTGACATGTCTGTTCAATTCATGTACACAGGGTAGTGTGATAAAAATGCAGGCGGTAGCTATTCCCTTTCTTCAAACATTAATCATCTCTACACTTGGAAGTTTTGTGTTTTCTGTAGTAATTTTGAATTGTGTCATAGTTCTTTTAAACAACAGTCATTGCATTTGTTACTTTTCTCATTGTGACCAACCCAACAAGAGGCAATGTAGGAGATGAAAGGTTCCTGTGACTGGGAAGACAGGGCAGCAGAGACTAAATAAGCTGTGAGGCTAGGCTATCAAGTTTCAAGGCTTCCCATTGGTGATCCATTACTATGAGCCAGGCTCCACTATTTAAGGGTTCCACCACCTTACAAAACAGAGAACCAGATGGTAACCAAATAGATCTTCAAACACTTGTGGCTGTGGTGGGAGATAGTTCACATTAAAACTACAACAATCATCCTTCAATTTGCTGTAAAACAAAATTAACCCACTAATCAGTGCTACTTTCATTCTATCACCTTTTTTTTTCTGCCCCTTCCAGGTTCTATTGGCTACCATCCCTCTGTTTTCTTCTATGTGATTGATGGAGAGTTTAGGTTGAAAAAAAAGGTGAATGAGTGAGCACATGTTTGTCCTGTGTCTGGCTTCTTTCATTTAGCATGAATCAAGGGTAACCAAAATTTAATATTCCTGTATACCTCAAAACCACCTGTTGTTGCTAGAAAATGGCTCAAGATTTACAAGCACTATATGCTCTAGCAGAGGTGTAGGGTTCTGTTTCCAGAATATACATTTTGCCTAACAACCATCTTTAACTCCTGGTCCATGAATGTAAGATCACATTCTTGCCTCTGAGAACACTGTACTCTCATGGTTCACATATATGATAAATGCAGATAAAGCATGAATACACATAAAATAAAATGATAAAAACCTTTAAAAACACATTCTAATTTGATGGTGGCATATATTAGTAAGCAATCCTTTTATATATCCTTTTCTTCTTATTTATAGGCTTCATTTATGATCTATGTGTTCTTAGTATGTTTATATTAGCTTTTTATATTGTGTAGAACACCTGAAAATTCTTACAGAAGATCAGTTTGGAGTGTGTCTAGTAGGCTCCAGGGAATAATACTGTGAGAAGTATTGTATTTGGGGTCGGGCCTGACCTGGGTGTAATTCCATTCTTTCATGGGAAGCTGAGATGCACAAGATTTGGGGAATGTCCTCTTGTATCAACTTGTCTCAGCAGCCAAAGCTCTGTGGTGTTTATTGAAGAAATCATTGATGGTGTAGTGCCAAGTGCCAATTCTGTATCAGAAAATGAAGTTTCTTTTTGGACACTCCCAAGACTGATCTGTCTCAGATCATGGAGGGTTGCAATAAATAAAAAGCCATTGAGAAACAAACAAGAGGCTCCCTGTTCCCACTGCAGCATCTTTTCTTTGTCCTTCAAATTCAATACTTCCCAAATCAGGGATATAATTGGTGCTAGTGCTACTGTTGATATTACATAATATAAACAAATGCATCATTTTAATGATTGTTATTTCATTACTCAAAATAACATCCTTGAAATTATTTCATAAAGCATTTTTCCTTGTTCAGTTAAGTTCCACTCAGCACCATGTAAAAATGATCTGCATCCTAGTTCCTGCCAAATATTTTTGTCTCACTGAGCCTTTCCCCAACTGTGCTGTACAATAACACTTCTTTTATAATTAAATATTCTCCTAGAAACATCAGCTAAGAGCATTAATATTTAATCACTTTGTGTCCTATATTTTGTGTTTTACAAAAACACCATGTAAGTATGAGAAGTTATTTCTCATTTACTGCAATCTCAACCAAATTGCAAAGCTCTCTGATTTTTCTCTTTTAGCTCAACTAGCCTAGTTCCATTTGCTAAAACTTCCTGGTTCTCTCAGTATTTTCCTCTAAGTTAAAATTAAAGTCTTTATTCCATAGGTAGTTGAAGCTAGGTAGTTACAATTTTCCTTAGTTATCATAAAAGATAAGTTTTATATAAACCTTAGACTCACAAATTTAAGATAGATATCTTCTTTAATTTTGCCAAATAGACTAGTTATTATAACTAGACTAGACATTATAACTGTAATTCTTGCTTGATAATTGTTTTGTTATCTGAAATTTTACTATCTGAAAGTTAAAACCTTTCTTTTTGAAGAAATAGAAAAGAGGAAGTGCTGTGGGATGTTCTGTATGCCAAATGCATTCCTCTGATTGGTTGGTAAATAAAACACTGATTGGCCAGCATTCAGGCAGGAAGTATGGGACAAGAGAGAAGAAAATTCTGGAAAGTAGAAGGCTGAAGGGAGAGACCTGCCAGCCACAGCCATGACAAGGGAGATGTAAGGTACTGGTAAGCCATGAGCCACGTGGCAAAATATAGATGAATAGAAATGGTTAATTTAAGATAAAAGAAGTAGATAGTGAGAAGCCTGAGCCATTAGGCCAAACAGTTTAAATAATATAAGCATCTGTGTGTTTATTTTATAAGTGGGTTGTCCGACTGACAGGGCTTGGCTAGGGATGGAGAGAAGGTCTCCAGCTACAGTAAACTTCTCAGCAAGTTTCAAGAAGTTGTTTACTGCTCTCATTTCTCAACCAACTTAGCATCAAACTTTCTTTTCTTTTCAGACAAAATCATTCCTCATACAGTTGGGACACTAGCTGGTCCTGCCTAAAGGCACAGCTTATGTTCCTTTGGAATGAGTGACATGTCTTTAGCACCTGAAGAGAGTGTTGGTCTCTAGGAGGAAGGGAGACTAATTTCTCTCTTCCTGCAATATTATCACATTCTAGTATCCCAGGAAGATGTGTCAGAACTACTGCAATTATATTTGATGAAACACATAATTACTGGATGGCTACTCTGTGCAAAGCATATATCTTTTATATCTCTGCTCATTCACACTTGGTATTTGTGGCCTGGGGGACACACTCAAGTGATTGCATCTAATATCTGCAGCCTGGAAGGAGGGAGAAAGATGGCTCCAGGATCTAAGAGGTACATTTTTGATGATTACTATAGGTAATTATATTGAATTATAATGTCATAAAGTATGGGCCCATCAATTTTCCCTTCTCAGAGAAAACTGGAAGAGAGTATACTCATAGTAAAACCTTATAATTAAAGATTGAAGATTGTTACCAATATTAATAAAATGCCTCGTACTCAATTTTTATACTTTGGTGTGATTTTTCTCTTAATTTTTGAAAACTTTGTTCATTTTACAAGAAAGAAGAGTTTTAAATGTGTTTGGTGCTAGTACATTCAGCTTACAGTGAAAATGAAATCGATAACAATAAGTGTGTAGGTTTGTATCCAATTTGTTGGCTCTCCATTATCATGTCTGAGGCATTTTAATCTAAATTTCTTCAGAGAAAGTCCCTGGATGGTTACCTTTCTCTTTGCTGTGATCACACACCTTAAAGGAAGGGAAAAATAGTCTTCTCAAAGGAAGAACACTACAGCTGGTTTCCAAAGCGCCAAAAAGTCAGTCCTGAAAACATACACGTAACATTGTATGGACTGAGCAGGTTGCATCCACAGATTTAGTAAAACATAGGCACAAATATGTAACAACAACTAAAAAAAAAAGTGTGCATGGTTTTGAGAGAGAGCAAGTTGGGTTTGTGTGAAAGGTTTGGAGGGAACAAAGGGAAGGGGAGGATGATAATAATATATTATAATCTTTAAAATTAAAACACATAATTTTAAAAACAGAAATATAAGCATTTATTTTTATTTCAGTTTGAGAAGAGATATATTTCCTTATGGTAAGGAAGCCCCAGCAAAGGAAGGAGATATTTACATTTTCTCACAGTTAGAGACTGGAAGCCAGATAGGGCATCCTATAAAATCACTAGTTCTACCCACAGTGACACACTTCTTCCATCAAGGCACCACTAAAGTTTCCACAGCCTTCTAAAGCAAAGCCTCAAGCTGTGAAAAAAGTCCTTAAACAGGAATCGATGGGGGCTTATATATTCATATCACAGCAGTGCTTCTTAACATCTGTGTGTCACTATAAGTTCACATATTTGTAGTGTTACTAATGGGCTTCTGCTTACTTTATAAGTACTTGATTCAGGCAAATATCAATAAATTTTTGGAAAAATTAAATAGATATTCCAGTTACAGAAAGAGCATATATACTTCCAGTTTCTTTTTTTTTATGTTACAAAATATTCTGTGGGAATGCAAACAAATAAATTTGAGAAAATCAAAAATTTTTTTTTTATATTTGTGTTTTAATTTTACACATCAGCCATGGGTTTCCCTGTCCTCTCCCCTCCCACACCATCCTCCACCTTCCCCCCAGCCCACCCCTCATTCCCATCTCCTCCAGGGCCAAGACTCCCCTGGGGATTCAGCTCAACCTGGTAGATTCAGAAAAGGCAGGTCCAGTCCCCTCCTTACAGGCTTAGCAAAGTGTCCCTGTGTAAGCCCAAGATTCCAAACAGCCAGCTCATGCACTAAGGATAGGTCTGGGTTCCACTGCCTGGATGCCTCCCAAACAGTTCAAGCTATTCAGTTGTTTCACTTATCCAGAGGGCCTGATCCAGCTGGCGCTCCACAGCTTTTGGTTCATAATTCATGTGTTTCCATTTGTTTGGCTATTTGTCCCTGTGCTTTCCCAATCTTGGTCTCAACAATTCACACTCTTACAGTCTCTCCTCTTTCTTGACAAGTGGACTCCTGAGGCTCTACCTGGAGCCTGGCCAAGATCTCTACATCCACTTTTATCAGTTATTGGATGAGGATAGTTCCAGCATAACAGTTAGGAAGTTTGGCCATCTGATCACCAGACTATGTCAGATCAGGCTTTCTCTCGATCATTGCCGGTAGTCTATAGTGGATGTATCATTGTAGATTTCTGGAGATCTCTCTAGCACTTTGCTTCTTCCTATTCTCATGTGGTCTTCAGTTATCATGGGATGTTATTCCTTGTTCTCCCTTTCTGTTCTTGATCCAGCTGGGATCACCTGCTCCCCTAAGCTTTTTTTCCCTCAAACCTTTCCCTTCATTATTCCCACTGTCGTTCAGGTTGTTCATGTAGATCTCATCCATTTCTGTGCCATTGGGTGATCCCTGTGTCTTTCCCATGATCCCATTTTCTAGGTAGCCTCCCTCGAGTTGTGTAGCAGTCTAGTCATCTTTGTTTTACATCTAGTATCCTCCTATGAGAGTACATACTGTGTTTGTCCTTCTGAGTCTGGGTTACCTCACTCAGGTAGATTTTTTTTCTAGAATCATCCATTTGATGTCATTGTTTTTCTCTGCTGAGTATTACTCCATTGTGTGTATGTACCAAGTGTCCTTATATCTAGTACCAAGTGTCCTTATATCTAGCAAATCAACCCTAAATAAGAGAATTAAGACTTTACTTTCAGACCAGCAAGAAGTCTCGGCATATTAAAAGCACTGTAACCAAAATTACTTGAAATCAATTCTTGTAACCCATGATAGAAAAAATAGTCTAGAATATGGAAGGTTGTTCTCAGACCTCCAGACATAATGCTGTGGCATATGTGCCCATGCAGTCAATCATATTACATACACACATGCATAAGTACATACATATCACACACACAGTAGATGCTTCTTTTTGAGGACTAGGAGGTTTGTGTATTAGCTGTATTTTCTCTCTACCATTTATGCTCTTTTAAAGGCATTCATGCTTTACTCCTACACTGAATCACTGTTTTTGCAAGGAACAAATCTTTGAGTCTCTTATGTCTTTTTTACTAAATTTTTTTGACATTTTCTCCAGAAATTTTTCCATTTATCCTTTTGCTTAGTTTATTATAAAAGTTTGTTATGTTATATTTTGTTTGTGTTCTGACACATAAATCTTGCCTGGAGATCAGCCACCAGTTAACCACAGAGGCCAGGCAGTGGTGGCACACATCTTTAATCCCAGCACTTGGGGGTCTCATGCCTTTTATCCCAGCACTTGGGAGGCACAAGCCTTTAATCTCAGCACTGAGGAGCTGGAGAGAGGAATATAAGGCAGGGCAGAGACAGGAGCTCAAGCCTTTTGGTCTGAGAATCCAAAGAGGTAAGAAGTCACTGGTGGTTGCTCCTCTGCCACTCTGATCTTTCAGGTTTTCACCCTGACATTTGACTCATGGGTTTGATTAATAAGACTATCAGGTTCATGCTTCAGTTTTTGACTTCAGGTTGGCATTTTCTGTACCTTTTCTTTTTTTTGCCTTTTATTTTTTATCTCATTTTTCATTATTATTAAGAAATTTTCTGCTCATTTTACATATCAACCATAGGTGCCCCTTTCCTCCCTCCTCCCACTCCTGAGCCTTCCCCTCTCAACCCACCCCCTGCCATTCCGACCTACTCTAAGGCAAGGACTCCCACGGGAAGTCAGCAGATTTCTGTAATTTTTTTAAAGCATGAGTCCTACTCATGGGTGAGCCTTAGTGGAAACATCAGGAAAAACACTAAAGTATTAAAAAGGCACAGTAGATAAACAATAAAAATAAATATTATAATTATTTAGGAATAAACAAGGCAATTCTAAGTCTAATAAAAATGCAAGCCACAAGGAGGAGTGACGTAGAGTCCGTGATGATGCTCCATTTAGAAAAACAAAATAAAGACCTTGGGGAATAGAAAGTAAGAAAATAAGCTCATGAAGCCTCGTATTTCATTTCCAGTCTGTGTGAAATGGGATCCAAAGGGAAAGTTTCATACTGTGCCCCTGCCACCCCAGGAGACAGCAGCATCAGGAGTTCAGAATCATCCTTGACTTCATAACAAATTCAATGTCAACCTTGGCCCACTATACCTTGTTCAATAAAGGCAACTTTTACATTTTTTTCCTTTCCTGCTTTATTTCTAGAGATCAGGTGGTACAAGTCCTAAAGTTTCTCTCTTATGCAGTCTCAGGGTTATTTTGTGTAAAGTTTTGGAAGTTTAAGATAATAAAGAATATTTCCTTGGAAAATTGTTACTGAAAATTATCCCAAATAAAAATTATAAGAAACATGTCAATATTATAAAAATATTGACAGGTTAGTAATGTGAGATTCCTACAGCGGGATACAGAAGTCTTGGATCAGATCAGGTTTTTTAGAGGATGAACTCAATGCAGCACACTCACAAACACAGGACTCAGCAGCACCACTGCTTCTTCATTCCCAAGGGAGAGATGGGGAAGGTCCTGGAGTAGGTCACCAAGCCTTGGCTTCAGCAAGCACTCCACCATCCAAGAGAGGGTTGTGCCTCTTCTCCCTGGCTCTTATGTGGTTATGTGTCTCCAGAGAAGACCACACTGTAGACAAATCTTAAAAGGTCTTATTAATATAAACAAACCTGAAGCCAGGTATTGGGGTGAATCCTGGAAGATCAGAGAAGCAGAATAAGCCACAGCCACCTCACCTCACAAATTCCTCAGCTGTACTCATTTCCTCAGAATGGAAGCTTCTGAGTTCTCATCCAAATGGATCTCAACTGAACTGCTACTAAAAGCCTTAAAGCTTAACAGGCTCTAGTTTCTGGTCCTCATGCCTTATATACCTTTCTGCTTCCTGCCATCACTTCCTGGGATTAAAGGCATGTGGCACCATGCCTGGCTGTTTCCAGGATGTGGCCTTGAACTCACAAAGATCCAGAGGGATCTCTGCCTCCAGAATGCTATGGGATTAAAGGCATGTGTGCCACCATTTTCTGGCCTCTGTGTCTATCTAGCAGTTGTTCTGTTCTCTGACCCAAGATAAGTTTATTGGGGTGTATAATATATTGACCACACCACACCCGTTTGGCCAAACAGCTTCAATACAATTGACTGTTGGAACAAATTCCCACAATAGATTCTCATGATTAAAGAGATGAATAGATATACAACCAAAGTAGAGGCGTTAAAGTTGGGCATGGTGGGATACACTTACCATTCCAGAATTAAGAGGTAGAGCTAGGGATTGCTTTAAGGCCAACTCCTCTCTAGGCTACTGGGTGAGAAACTCTGTCTCAAAACAAAGACAAAAACTAAAACAACAATAACAAAAAATGCCTGAAAATTTTAGATATAAATACAAGTGATTTAAAAAAAACACATAAATTGGAAAGAATCATTTATGGAGACTTTACTCTGTGACCCTTACATAAGGCTGCACCTAGCTTTGGTTATTCACTCCACAATCATGTTTCACAGAACTTGATGTTTCCAATGTCCTGATGCTGTGACAGTTTTCAGTATATTGTAGTTTACAATCTTTATATAGCTGTTATTTATTTTACATGTTCTCCATATATAGTGTATTTAGTATTGAAATATAATAAATAATCACACATTCAAAAATAGTAAATGTAAATTGGTCCTATGCCCATGTGGCTGATAAAATATTTCTGCACATGACTGTCGGTAAATTGATGAAAAATCATTCAATAAATCTTTAGAAAGAGTAGTTTAAGGCCATAGTCTCTGCCCTTAACTCTATATAATTAGTAATATTTAATCTAGAATGTCTATAATTTTAAATATTTAAAGACTAAGAAACCATCCCTATACAAATCAACAATAAAAAGTAATTGGATAAAGGATGTGTCATAAAAGCAGAAAGGGTCATAGGGTATGAAGGAGATCAATTGAGAGGTACCAAGAGCAGAAAGCAAGGGAGAGGACCTAGGGGGAAGAACATACAAAATTGCCATGCTGGATCTTGTAACTTTGTATATTCACTTTAGAAATTTGAAAATTAAGACAAGTCTCATATCAGATTCATATATCATCTACACTGATGATACCCACATTCAAGGGTAATAGATGATACCCACATTCAAGGGTAATAGAAATATGTAGGTAGATGATAAATGCATAGGTAATAAATAGGTTTGGTTTTAGGATTCTTATAAAATATTTATACTTCTCTTTTTAAACTATATTTATACTCAAAATAAGAGTATTACTTAAAATTGCACACAAAATGCCAGACTGTAGAGACTGTTAGGAAACCCATGAATTATTAATGCTAAGCATGAAAAGGATACGTGAAAAAGCTTACTATCTTAAAGATTGGGAAAACAGTTTAATCTGTATGGCCAATGGAGACAGGAACTCCCAAAGGCCCACACAATTGTACTGAATAGAAGAACTTCAGGGTGTTTTTAATATTAGTAAGTGAGTTTTAACTAATTCTTAAGACAGAGACTCATAATAAGTCCAATCTGACCTCACATCTACTATGTAATTGAGGCTGGTCTCAAACTCAGGGCTGGTTTTTTTTTTTGCCTCAGGGTTAGGAGTCAGACTTATGCAAAGCACACCCTGAGTCCTAATGTATGGAGAAGGAATTCAGTCCCTTGTCTAAAACCTGAGTCAAGCTTGGCAAAGCCAGTAATGGCCTAGGGCCAGGGCCTTGGGGAGCTGTGATTTTCAGGTTGTGGGAACCCAACTCTGACCCTCTAAGATCAGTCCCAAGGCTGCTGCATTCAGTGTGTAAAGCACTGTGCCCCTTTTGGGTAACATTGCACACCACTATCTTCATGTTCACTTACTCCTGCTCTATGATGGTTTGAAATGGCTCTGTCCCATATTATCCTACAAACTACTGTAAGATGCACTTAGTAGACTTGCTTGCATGGATGATCAGCTTATGCTTAAGTGTTTGGGTTTCATTTGAGCAGTACCACATCCAGGTCTAACAATCTACTTCAAATTGATAGTTTACCAATGCATATACTTTTAAGTTTTTTTGTGAATATTTTGTAATGTATTTGGTCATACTATTCACCCATATTCATTCTAGATCCTGCCCCACCTCCATTTTTCCCCCCACAAACCTCAGGTCTGGGGACAACTCTCAATGAATGCACAGTCTGCTACTAGGGACCATAGCCTTAAACAAAAGTGATTTTCCCTTTCTCAATAGTTGCCAGTTGTTAAGCTTCTTAGCATAGGTAGGACTGAATAAACTACATATAGTTTATTCTATACCTTGAAACTTCTCAGATATCTTTGTGGTGTGTGTGTGTGTGTGTGTGTGTGTGTGTGTGTGTGTGTGTGTGTGATTCTGAAAGTTCTTCAGAATACTGTCAAGTAATTTTGAGGAACATATTTGGAGAAGGATACAATACATTTATCAAGATCAAAGTGTAGTTATTGGGGTTAGAGATTCAGACTACTAATGTGTAACATGTTTTATCTAATTATATTAAACAACATGAAATGAAAATGTCTGGTCAGATTTTATGCTAGTCTTGATGATAAGACAGAGTCAGTAAAGTTTCTCCACTGTGGACTTTATCGTCTGTCTATTACACTCTTTGGAGAGAACAAGAAACTCACACTCATACAGTAGCTTTGAACCCCAGCCCATGTGGATGGAGTAAGTCATATTTTTTGGGATTCTACTGCATAGGCATAAGGTACTTTTTGTCCTGATTTAACTATAATAAAATTCTACTTTACTGAATATTGTTCTCAATCGTTTTTCATCTTAGTCCATTGGGATGAGTTGCTTCTTGTGATCCCTTAGTTCATTCCACTTCCCCACCTCTTTGTTCTGACATGAAGTATAACTGCCACACCCTTTGTGTTCAATTCTTGGTTATCAGCTCCTGACACTGTTGAGAGCTGATTAGATAATGAGGATGCTAACTTTAATTGTGAACTTACTAAATATGTACATATATCATTACTTTTTTGATAAATAAAACTAAAAGAATCTTGAACCATATGGTATTTACATATTTAAATTTATTTCATATGGTACATGATGTATTTGTATAATTATGATAGGCCAAATAAAAATAAGTTAAAATAAAATACAACTATAAGATTACTGTCTTGGTTCTTTTTTTTTTTTTTTTGTCAACTTGACACTAGTTAGAATTATTTTGAATGTAGAAATGGAATTGAGAAAATGCTTTCATCAGCTTGCATGAAAACAAATGTGTTGTCCATTTCTTCATTAATGATTTAAAGTGGGATGGCCTAGCCCACTGTTGGATGTGCCATCCTGTGCTGGGGATCCTGGGATGCATGTCTAAGAATACTGGCTAAACTGATAACTTTAGGAGACACAATTTTGTATTACATTGTTTTTGTACAAGTGATTACACAAAGGTTTTTCAGAATCATTTTTCTTTCTTCATTTATTTGTATACCAGGAAAATCTATGAAATTCAAGATTTTTCGTACACTGACTTCTCTGACTCTTTTGAAGCTTCTGCTCTTACATCTCATGTTGATTGTTCTTGTAGCATGCAGTAGTGGTCATAGTTTAAGGTTTTGAAAATTGACATTGATTTTTGTTTTCCAATAAATTTGATGAAAAATAAGTTTATTATCCATTGAATTAATTCTTCAGGTATTAAAAATGTATACTCTGTTAATGTGTGGTACTTACTTGGAATCTTTATTCTTATATCTTCATCTGTCTCTTTTTACCAATTTAAAATATCCTTGTTTACTTGAGGGTTGAGGTGAGTTATAAAATTGATTAGATTGCCACATATAGATTAATTTTTAATCATACCTTTAAAATTTTTCCTCTAAATATTTAAACCTACTTCTCAGTTCTGGGGTATTATAGAGCTGCTTTAAGCGTGTATTATATGAAATCATCTATTCCTAACCCAGTCAATGTTTACCAGACGTTCCTCTGTTCTCTTTAACGATATTTTATATTCTTAGTTTATCAGCACTATAAACAAATTATTATTTTGAATCACTGAGTACTTTTCAAGTTGACTTTCATGCCCTCCCCTCACAACATTTTAGGTGTTAGAGCACCCACCTAAGCACACTAACATTGGGCTATCCTCATAGTTTTCATTTAATGCCATCCAACTATGATGTAGTCTATGAATTGAGAAATCATTTAGAAGATTCTTACCTCAAACATTGATATGCAATTATTAAAATATGTACTATGTAAATTCTGAGGTGAAGTTGCTCAGATTACTTAATGTTTTTAATAAAAAAATCATAAAGACAGAGGGAACACCAGTTTAAAGAGACCAATTGTTTTTGTTTATATTTATATATTAAATGTATTTAAGGCATTAGGCTCAAGTACTATGGTATTATGAATCATACTTATTGATATATTGTAAGTGTCAACAAATTGATAAAAAAGAAAATAATTTTAAATTGTATGGCTCAGTTCTAATTTTCAACCTTATATATTAGTTTTTCTTTTCTATTTTACTTATATGCTTAAAAATTAACAATGATTTTAGTACTATTTAATATTATTTTAATATATTGAGCATATAAGAAAAATTGCACATGATGCAATTAAAACGATGGCACTAAAATTTCTGTAAAATAACCCAAACAATTATATTTTCATGTATCTTAAGTAATAGTGGGCTTTGTCTCATACATGAGTCTGCCCTAACTTTTACTAAACTTTTTACTTAGATTCAGAGTTCATTAAACATTTGATTGAAAACCACTATAAACCTATAGAATTATAATAGCATAGGTAATAAACTAGGTAGACATGACAGATATGGATAGCCCATAGGTATTATAATGTACAAAACTCAAGGTACTTTATGGTTATAGAAACACAGCCAAAGGTGCTAGTAGTATCCAGCTTCCAACTAATGGAATATACTCTCTACCACCTCTCTCTCTCTCTCTCTCTCTCTCTCTCTCTCTCTCTCCCTCTCTCTCTCTTTCTCTGTCTCTCTCAATATAATCAGATCATTTAGGTACCTACTCTATTGTCAGTTACACCTTCCAGTTACTTACACTGAGCTTGAGTTCCTGTTCCCACTGGTTAATACCCTCACTATGCCTTCCTTCCGGTTGAGACAGCAATTCTTGTCTATACACCTTAATTTGTTTGTTCTCTGTATATTCATTTACAAAGCTGTGAATGGCCAATGGTTTAATATGAATAATGGTTCACATGAAATGAATAATAACAGCTGTGATTCATTGAATATGTATCAAAAGTTCTCTGAAGGCACTCTTCACCATGTGAATTAGATGAATTAATAAAAAGTCTATTCTAATTCAAACCAGTCTTTTGTTACCATTTAGTTCAGGGAGATGAAATACCTGCCCAGAAGGTATAGGGCTAGCTGCAAACACTGTCTGTCTCTTCAAAGCTGTGACCCCTCATCTTGCTGTGCTCAAGGCTGACACTTTCAGAACTGAAATTCACATTCCTTGTTGAGAGAGCTGGATTCTGGATGTGTTCAACTTGAAAAATGCTGTTTTGTTTTAATGATATCACAGACATGCTGAGATTCATTAGTACAAATGCAAATGCAAACCTTATTAAAACTAATGATGTTCAGGACTAAGAGATACATGCTGCATGTCTGCTTGGGTACCTCTGCCTTCTTATGTTCTGTTACATTACCACAATGTAGCTCACCTTAGCTTTTAGTCTGTTTGTAGCCGTTTGTATCTCCCCATTCCCTCTCCCACATTCTCTTCTCTACTCCCTTTGGCACAAGGTCTGTCATTCAAATTCATCATCTTGAAATTGAACATTTTAGTTTCTTCAAATCTAAACTCATCCCACTGAAATATTTGCACATTTATTCTGTATATTGAATGCCTGCTTATAAAGGAGATTTTATTTAAATTTTCATGAAGAGGGGATGATGTAAGTATACTAGAGCACTTCAGGAGGGGATGTGTTTTCAGCTCTTGTTACCTTTAGATAACTAATAGCCACTTTTCTTACTTTTGTCTGTATCTTGGTCTCCACCTCAGCCACTCACCCTACTTCGTGGCAAACCTCAAGGCCCCCAAACATGTCACTAAACATCAGTATTTGTTCTCAATATCCATATAAAAACACTTTTCTAGAGTTTTTCAGAAAATGAATTTCCCTTAAAAAAAAAAGTTGTGTTTTCCACTAAAAACAATTCCTGTCACAAGTTTACATAACAGAGCAGCCATTGTAACTTCAATACACCATTCAGTAATTTTCCAACAATTTCCGAGAACCTTCTAGAAATCTTTTCAGAAAAGTTTTATTTACATATAACTCAATATAAAAGAAAATATCCATATAAATTATAAACATCACCACCATCATTTTTTAGGTATTTTTCAATATTCCCTGTAGAGTTATCTATTAACAGTCATCAAAACCACTAACACAGACCTCAACTCTAAACAGCAACTTGATTTCACCTCTTATCTTAGCAATTAGTCACATATGTTAAAACATGCAAATAGAGTTTAAAAGTTAGTTTGCTTCATGTAGGTTGAGTTCCTAGGTCTGCAAGATATTTTATTGGCTATTTTTTTCTATTGGCACTTTGATGTACATGTACAGGATCTAGGAAATTAATGAAGACTCCTGTAATTGTTTGAAATAGTTTTGTGATGTTTCACTTAATTTTTAACTATGTGTGTGGTGTGTGTCTCTATGTGGATACAGGGTGTTGTGAACCATTTGATGTGAGTACTTGGAGCTGAACTTGGGGGACCTCTGTAAGATCAATATGTGCTCTTAGTTGCTGAGCTGTCTCTCCAGTTCCAGAACCTTTCTTAATGAAGTTGACATTAATTGAACTAAATAAAACAGGACTAGAATAATTATAAAGTGTTAATGGTTTCTGTAAGAGTCTCTTTTTGAAAAAATAAAAATAAAGACCAAACAAATAAAGTACTATGACTCACACCATATACTAAGCAGAGGTAAACAATGAAACTTGACTGTTATTCATTCAGGATATGCCTGGGTGGATGTTGCAATCTTTTTGCAGGGAGAAGACTGACCATTGTATGCCACATTGATCCTTTTACAGAAATAATTGGGTATAGCTTCCCATTCATCCTCTTACTCTTCCTCCCTGTGTGGCTATACTATGATGACAAAGTAACATGAGTGTTAGGGGCAGCTTGATGCAACTGCTAAATGTGACAATGGCAGTGAGGCAAATACCAAGAGTAGCAGAGTTTGCTTAAAGCAAAACAATGTTAGGTTTGAAATTGGATGATGAAGGAACTGGTGTCTTTTGTCAAGGTCTGTCTGTTACCATACCTGTAACTCACTCTGGAATAGTAGTAGTATATAGGCATACCCCTTTAATGAACTTTTGTTAATAGGTATCATAGAAGCAAACATTTATGGTATTTAAGTAGCTTTATCCTTATTAAAATATTTCATATATTTATTATACCAATTATCAATTTGCCCAGGATTTGCAATTGTTACCTCTGCCAGACCCTCTTCAATCACCTTCTATCATTCAGTTTTCTCAGTCTCAAAATATCTCAAAAGTAAAATTTTCATAGTTTCTACTGATAAAATGAGAGATGATTTTCAAAAACAGTACTTATAGAAAAGGGGGACTCTTAGTGTGCATTTCAAGTGAGTCCTTTCTTTATGGTACCACTTAAACTATTGAATTGCAAATGAAATTCTAAGCAAGATTTGATGCCTTCATTTTCATTTAACAAGATTTCTTTAATACTCATGAGAATCATACCAAATTGGATGCTATCTGAACAGCAAGGATTTGTAATAATGGCCCAGGTATTATGAGGATTAGAAGAATCTGAATGAACAATCCCTTAGCTCATAAAGAAAATGATAAAGGATAAAAGGTAGCATTAACTGTTCAGGGATGTGGGTTGTCCGCTGTGTGTATAGCTGTATCATATTAAAAGTCACACGCTTGATTAGTTAGCTAAATAAAATATGCTTTATCTTACAACTACCAAAATGATTTTTTTAAATCACTAAGGTCCTATATATATATTATCATAGATAATGAAAGATTTAAATATAGCCAGAATTTTTAGTAAAGAGTCATATGTGCCATGGAGCTATTTCCAGTTGATGGTTGTTGGGGTCAGGAGATTCATTGTGGCAGCTGGTGGGATTCTGATGCTCCACACAATTCTTTACATATATATATCCCTAACTGCATTTAGTGAGTTACCAAAAATACACATGAAATGAGGAGGGATTTATGTTGGGTAAACATAAGGGAAATTGAAGGTAGGCAGAAGGGGAGTAGATATGATCATATCTTATTGCATTTGTCTATGAAATTCTAAGAATAAAGGCAGAGGCAGGAAGATCTCATGAGTTTGAGGCTAGCCTGGTCTATAGAGTAAGTTCTAAGACTGCCATGGCTACACAGATAAACCCTGTCTCAACCCCCCCCTCAAAAAAAAAATCTACACAGATGATATAAAAATAAATTTTGCTATTTGCTAAAGACTTTTATGATATTTGCTTTTAGAAAACAGAAATAAATGCTTGGTCAAAGTTTCACTTCAGAGCCTAGACTTTTGCTCTAGAAATATTTACCTTTGTCAATAAATATGAACAATTTTGATTAGCTCACTCTATAGGATGTGAGTAACTTCTTTAGCCATTGTCACTAACTGTCCCATTCTTTTTCCTTCACTGGCAGGAGTTCAAAAGTAGGCATTATTAAAATATGAAATGAAAAATTATTAAATTCCCATAGGATGTTGACACTCTTCTTGACTTTGGTTCTTTGAGAATTTCGTACAACATATTTTGACCATAGTCATTGCTCCACTGCACTCTTCCCAGATCCATGCCTCTCTTTCATATCTAGCTAATTGTGTCCTCTTTTGTTGCCAAAACATCAAGTAGAGTTGATGCTGCCTATATATTTTAAGCCTCCCACACAAAAGTCCAAAGCATTTCTGGAGAACTGCAATATAAGTTTCATGAGTTTCGTGTAAATCCTTCTTCTTTGGCCCCTAAATTTAGAGCAGGCCCAATACTTTGTGAGTCTATCAAGGTCATTTTAAAACAAATATTATTCTCTCAATACTACTCAGCTAACTACATTTGCTCCCTGTGTTCAGAGTCCTCAGTGATCACGATGCCATGATTTTAATTTCCTTGGCAATTTTTCTGCACCTTCCCACATGTGTGTTTTCAACCACGATTCAGTTTAATCCGGAGTGCCATCCGGCACACACATTCATCATTTCAGTGCTCCTGTGCTCCTCTTGTCCAGAATGCTAACAGACTACTGCAGCATTCCTGACTCCTTATATTGTATTTTACATAAATCTCCTACTTACTTTACTTTTCCAACTAGACAGAGAATGAAAAAAAATTCTAGTTCTATTTTCCCAAATTGCTCATAGAATATAATGCACATCCAATATGAAGTTTGTATCCAGCATATCTTGACAGGTGGAAAACTAATTATATGTAACTAGAGTTGCAAAACAGCTGTTTCAAAAATCAACTCAACCAGTTTTTGTTTTAATTTAAGGATCACATCTTTTAAAATAATGTCTAAATAATAATCTATTTTGGTGACTTATATTTACTTTTTATTTTCAATTCCAAACTTTTATACAAAAGAATATTTGCAGTGTTTCTGATTATAGAAATGTTTTTTCTTCAACATGCTGATCTAATTCATTTGATCTTGGATTTTTCTAAACCAAAATAAAATCTTTTCTGGAAATAAGCATGACTCTGTGAGAGAATACTTGACTATCATGTGCAAAGTCTTGGGTTTTCCTGTGTCAGGATAATAAATATGATTTCTTCTCCTACCCTTAAAGTACAGTGTATGAGTGTATAGTACAGTGTGTGACTTGTCCTGTGCCTGCCACATTCTATTTTCCTTCAATTTTCTTTAGGATAGTTAACTCAGAAGTTCTTGCAACTCACTAGAAGATGCATCTATGGATTTCTAGCCATTTCTACATGTCTTGCTAACAGCCACAAGCTGCTTTTATTCCAAGGATCTTTTAATGTTACCTAAACCACACTTTGGGACAGTCTTCTATCAAATAAAGTACACATTTGTCCATAGGCCATGAGAATATAGTGTTTGCTTCTGGAATTAAAGGCAGGCATAATGAATGCCTATAATTAGAGCTTCATAAGCCCATATCTCAGGGTTTCTTTTCCTAAGTACATTCTACATGGTCAGTACATAAACTAGGTCCAATCCAGAGGGCTCTGGTAAGACTTGAGTTGAAAGGACACAGCAATAAGTATGTTGTGAGGCTCTTTGTATTTTCTTGAGTATAACATTGTGGCTTTGGATCAATGCATCTTTTTCATCTTCCATAATCAATGAAAATAGATGTAACTTTGTTAACTTTTAAAAAGCATACAGTCTAGATGTTTGGTTCACTCAACTGCTCTTCCTTAATTTGCTTTCCTGAGATGTAATAATGCTTAGACATTTTAGATGTTTTCTTATTTGTTTAGCCACACCACTGCAGTAGATCAGACTTGCCTCCCTAACTATTTTCCCTCAATTATCTCAATTAAAATGTTTTTGTGCTCTTATTCTTCCTAGCTACATCACAACTAATTTTTCCATGCTAAGGTTTATAATTTATTTATCATCCGCTTGTAATATCTAGCTAATAAAAGCATTTATAAGATACATTCCAAATACTATACTAGGGATTCAGTCTGCATATTTATAATTGAATTATTAAGCTAAAATTTGCATCATTCCTATTAATAGATTAGATCTTTTTTTTTTTTTTTTTTTTTAGAGGTTCTCTCTAAATAGTCTACATAGCCATTTATTTCTGATCTTAGTTTGTGGGATGAGAGAAGCAGGTATGGGGATATGAAACATGGCAACTTTTGGTGTTGATCCATGTCTTCACCTTGTTTGACAAAGAGGATCACCTACAGTGCATTTCAGGCTACCCGGCCCTTAAGATTCCTGGGATTCTCCCATTTCTACCTTCCATTTATCCAAAGAATCACTGGGATTATAGATGGACACTGCCATATCTGACTGTACAAAAGTTTGGAGACTCAAACTCAAGTTTTCACACTTATACAGCAAGTGATTTCCACACCAAGCCATCTCCCAGCCCTGGTACAGCCATCTTGAACTGACTTTCCTCCTGTGTAGGCAGATTTTTCTGGCCCACCTGCAAGCTCCCAAATAGTCATAGGCAGACTTCTTATTAATTATAAAAGCTCAACTGATAGCTTAGGTTTGTTTCTAACTAGTTCTTATAATAAATTAACCCATATATTTTAATCTATACTTTTTTTTACATGGCTCAGTTACCTTTACTTTGTAAAACCCACGTTGCTTGCTCTGCATTTCTAGTGTCACCTCAAGACTCCACTATTGTGAAATTATTAAGGCCACTCCACGTAGTTAAAAGGGAGGTTCATTTTGTGGGGTAACTTACAAATGAAGAGATAGGTTGTAGGGTCTGGCAAAGGTATGGCGCAGTCTGGCGGTGTTCTCTGGAGAACTCTGCTTTGTCTACCTCCTGCGTCCAGCATACCAGAACAAAGAGAGAGCCCTCCTCTCGATCCTGGGTCTTCCGCTTCCTCCTCCTCCCCACCTTGTGGGTGTGACCATTACCGAAGCCTCAATGGGGGTTGGAACTTCCAGGCCAATGCTGGGATGGCTATCCACTACACTCCACCTTTCTTCTTCCCAGTGTTCTCTGTTCTCAAAATCCTGCCTAACTATTGGCCATTTACCTTTTTATTAAACCAATCACAGTGATATATCTTCATACAGTATAAAGAAATACTCTACAACACTCCTGACTCAGTCTGATGAATGCTGAGATACATTCTTATCAAAGAAGGCATTGTGCTCTCTGCAGAAGACCATAGTCATAAAAGAATACTTTGTATTCCAATCATAAGTGTGATTGCTTGTACTCAACTCATCATTTGGAAAGAAATGCTTTCTTTATCCATCTTTATCCTTTTCTACTGTTTATTTATATATTTAGTATAGGAGGACCTGGAGAACCAGTAAGATTAAATATAATTTCACAATATAACAATTCCTTCCTGAGTTGGCTACTAAAGAAAAATCTCAGGATAAATCTATAGACTGATGGATTTACAAATCATACCATGGAATTCAGGGCCCAATTCATTCCTGGAATTGTTGAATACTAAGAATGAAAATAAAACAAGATAAAAATAAAAAAATATATACAAAGAAGCAGTGTAAAACTCTCTGTTCATGTGCTTTCTAGCTTCTATAGACCTACTTTAGCTCTAACCATAGATATTAAACAAATGTTTGATGACACCCCAAAGCCAATAACTGAAATTTTCTAATGTTTATTCAAGTTTTGAGATTTCCCATTCATCCATTTCAAATTAGTTGATATGTAAACTAACCTTACTGGGTTTCTAAGAGTACATCCACTCATGGCATTTAGTCAAAATATCGAACTTCTGTTTAAAATTCCCTATTTTCAAGGTAATATAATGAGATATTATAAAATCTAATGCTCTCTGAAATGTTTTCTAAGGAATGTGAATCAAACCAGCCCAGAAATGGTTCTGCATTTCTTTTCTAAATCTTTCCAGTGTAGGTGATAAAGCTATGAACTAGTTTGCTCAGGTATTGGAAGCCAGAAAAAGGTGTTGAGTGGTAACACAGAATCCAAATTAAGGTAGGAAGAGGATAATAATTAACTATAAAACCACTCAGGAGAGAACCTTCCTGGCGGTAACGAAGTGTTGTACAGAAACAGCAGCACGTTTGGGGCCATGCTGCAGTCATCAGCATAGATTAAAAAGAAGAGGCTTCACCTGCTTTCTTCTTTAATACCAGTTCTCTGTGTAAAACATAAGACAGAAAGCAGATAAATGCAGAAAACCTGTGCCCTTTCAAAATATCTTGTATTTTTCAGTCTGAAAATAATGTGGAGTCTGATGAATCTGGGGCTGGCAAGGCTGGCGATATAAGGCTGTCAGCATGGGTTTGCAGGACACCTCTTGAGCACACACCCTCAACCCTAACGACAATGAGCTTGTCTGAGGACTCACAGGCCAAGAAGGGAGATGCTTCCTTAGCTTTCTTTCTTGGCAGGAATATTCAGGCCTAGGATAGGCATGTTCACTTTAAGGGACTTTCTGTTTACAACACTTGGCAGATGGTCTTTGAACTTCCATAGGAAATAACATATTTGTAGAATGAAGTGGATTTGTTACATGTAGAATTTTTTGAAGAGGGACCTGCACACTGGTCCCAAGAAGTTCATTCTCTATTTTCTCTTAGAAGTTCCATTACTCCATGAAAAGATAAAGCCCAATCAAAGCAGCTTAAACATACAGACTCTGCACTTCCAGTTTGGGGGTGGTGCTATTTGCTTTAGTGATTTATCAGGTAGTTTAGCTACATCGTTCCTAATCTACAGTCTCATAAAAGTATATACAGCCTCAGGGGTCAACTAATCTTAAGACAATCTAGACTTAGCAAGGTTATCAAGCATTCAAGAATACAAAGCTAGAAATGCAGAAATGTAGCGATATTTTTACAGGTGCACTACAGTGTGAAATTTAAACATGTGGTGCATCAACAGCAAGTGTCTTTGACTTTCTATAATTACCTAGTTGGTTACATCACTTAAATCTATCTTATACATCAGTTGAGACACAAATCTGAAATCCAATTTGATTCATACTCAGTACTCTGAATGCAAATTTCAAAATAAGTGAGGTTACTCTGTGCTAGCAGTTTAATTCATTTTTGTTCAATATTTCTACTTTGCTGAATAGAAACAAACCTAAATATATTTATTCTTGACAGAACAGAGACATCTCATCCCTTGGACTTAGTTAGGATTCTATTGTGATAAACACTACGGCCAAAAGCAGGTTGGAGAGGAGAAGGTTTATTTCACCTTACAGTTTGTAGTTCACCATCCAGAGAAGTCAGGGTAGGAAATCAAGGCAGAAGTTGATGCAGAGGCCATGGAAGAATGCTGCTTACTGTTTTGTTTGTGGCTTACTCAGCCTGCTTTCTTATACCACAAGGATCACCTGGCCTTGTGAAGTACCATTCCCCATGGGCAGGGCCCTCTTATGTCAATCATCAATCAAGAAAATGCTCTCCAGATTTGTCAACAGGGCCATCTGCTGGAGGCATTTTCTCAACTGAGGTTTCCTCTTCCCAGATGGCCCAATATAGATTTTCATTGTGAAAACACCAACAACTTTACCCTTCTTAATATAATGAACTTAACTGTAATTTTATATGTAGCATTATATTTTCAGTTCTTGAGCTTACACTATATTCTGAATATTAAATAATACACTGTAATTGCTAATCTATATAGCTTATACAGCTGTCAATTAACCTATCTGCCTTTTCTATTCTCCCAGGAATAGTTAAATAATCAGTGTCTTTTTACAATGTTTTTTCTACTAGCTGATACTCATGCAATTAGTATTCAATTTGCATTTATTTTTAAATGAATGACTCAATAAATGAATTAATTAGAACCTTAAATAGTAACTTATTTGTTTTACAGAAATTTATTTATTTTGAATCAATTACACTTTAAAAATCTATAATGTGAAATTCCTAAAGTTATGTATAATATGTTTAGTTTTTCTACTGCAGTTATTGAACTACATTTAAAAAACATACCAGTCATGAATAAATCACATATGCAAAACTATGAGATGATGTATGCTAAAACAATTCCAAATAGTTAGCATAGTAGCTTTAAACTTTAATATCTAAAAATTATTGTTATGTGTAATAGGTAAGTTGCAATAAAATAAATGAATATTTAATTTTGGTGATATATCAAAATATTCAATGTACACAGTTTAAATAGACAGAAGATGAGATAGTTAAGAGCAGATTCCACCCATGAACAAAATTTTATGTGAAGGGACAAACTGATCACAGTGTCAAAGAATGAGCAAAGCATTTTTTTTTTTCACAGCAGTTTGCAATGAATATTGAAGAAGGAATCACATGAGCCAGTTAGCGGATGGGGAAACTTTATCTCAGTACCAAAACTAATATATATTTAATTTGATTATGTGTGGCAATGAAAATTTAATTTTGAATCAATCTTTATACTGCTTCATTTTCTCTAATATCATGCACATGTATTCATGGTATATATTATAGATAAATAGCAGTAAAATCACTAACCACGATGACATGCAGCTATGACTCATCACTCACAATTCAGCTAATAAGAGGAAGTTCTGTATGTAGAAAACATGGGCAGCAGTAGCAAGTTAACTGAAAAGTTAATGATTTCCATTAAGACAGATTGTGTTTGAATGGGTATATTTTTTTTAGTTGCGTCTTTTTCTTTGGCAACTTTAAATTATTTCAAAATAAATTTGCAAAAATATTAATTCTTTTTTTTCTTTTGAATTGTGTTTTCGTATGTATGTGCTAGTGAGTTCAGGATTTTTTTTTTTTCTGTTTTACTCACTGTTGAAAAGACTGACATGTACTCAAGGATTGGTGTGGTGTGAATAAGTGAAGTAAGAGGTTAATCTCCCTGATTTCTACACTTTTCAATAGAACAACCTTGTAGAATCACAACATTGCCTACAGGAAAGGAATGATTTTTTTTCCACAGAGGAGATGTCTATTGGATATCAACCACATATAAGTGAGAAGCTACTACTTAAATACAACAGTATTTGTTTGTTTGTTTGTTTGTTTTTGTCTTGAATAACTGAACATTTAAGGCCCTAAGCTTTAACATTTCACTGTCTAGACTATGGGATTATTTCCATAAACCCTTTATAACCCTTCTAAGGAACTCATGAAATTTGTTGTCTGAGCTGGGACAGATAAACATATTCTGGAATGCTATGTATCCATCCTGTAGTTTAACCTTTATATGTTCCATTCATTTTCCCTTCTTTCCTTTATTTAATTTCAGGAGACAGGTTCCTCTGAGTAGTTGCCATCCTCGATTGTCTCCACAATGTAGTGTTTACAAGCCTGTGTGACTGCACCTGGCCCAGGTCTGTTTTATTTGGTTTGTTGTAAAAAGCCATGGCAGGATAGAGATATTGCTACTCAAAGAAAAGCACCCAGTGCATAAGGGAAGCAGCAAAAAGAAAAAAAAAGGTAAAAGTCTCACCTGTATCATAAGAGATATACAGTAAGGAGGTAATTTGCAACTGAGATACATCTTGAGAGAATTCTATGTACTTTGACATTTAAATGTGAAAGTAACATAGTTCTTGCCATTTGGTGTCATCTAAACGCATCCATGGCTAGAATGTCACAATGGTTCTGTAATAAATCACAACAGTTTAAGACAAAAAGGCAATAGTGATCACATTTTCTCCTGTTTTCTTTTATGCTTTTATCTCCACATATAGTACTCAAGGTCAACACAAGAAACAAACCTATTTCAGACTCTGAAATGTGGCAATTTAAGCACCAAATTGTTTGACAGTGCTGGAGAAAATGTGGGAAGATGGAAAAAATGAAACATTCCATAGACAAACTAGAACAGCTGCCAGGCAGAATAGTGGCCGGAATAAAGGGGAGATTGCCACAGTCCACACATGGACACCCAGGGGGACAGGGAGAAGAATAGTTTACAATGTGCAGAGTGGGAAAATCCAAAGTATGTTTTCAATAGGAAGAATTAGAAGGCCATCCATAACACAGTGAAATCTCAGACATTACTAACCATCAGTGGAGGGAAAGGATAGCTACAATTAACTACCACCTTACAATTCTTCAAATGATAATTATCAGGAAACAAAATGGTGTGCACTTGGAAGGCTGAGGCAAAGGGACTCTGAGTTCCAGTGTCTGTGGACTACAGGATGAGACCTTGTCTGAGAAAGAAAAACAAAGGCACAAGAAGAAAAAGAAACATTTTTAGAGAGGAGAGAGAGAAAGAGAGAGAGAGAGAGAGAGAGAGAGAGAGAGAGAGAGAGAGAGAGAGAGAGAGAGAATGAGGCAGGAAGGGAGAGAGGGAGAGAGAGAAGGATAGAGGGCTCTCTCTGTTTCTCTGCCTCTGTCTCTGTCTCTGTCTCTATCTCTCTCCACAGATACTGGAAGCACACACACAGTTAATCCTTTGCCCTCTAGAGTCAAGAGCAATATTTCAAATTTTACCTGAAGACATAAGTGAATTACTCCTATAGAACATCTACTGTCTTATGAAAGCTCTCATTGAAGCATCTTTGCTGAAAACCATCTACCCCAAGATCAAGTTCAAACTTCTGGAATTCTTGTGTTCTTCCACTGAATATGTTTTTCATAATCCAGAGCTGGATTAGGTAAGTCACATTTTCTAATAATGTAAATGATGTTCTACCCAGTGGGCCAGGTAAAGAAAACTACAGGAACTATTTCATGGAGTTTTGTTTCAAATACCTGTCAAAACCACAATGAAACCTTTTGTACTATAAGCAATATTAGGTCCATTAACAGGAAACTTTTTCAAACTTTTCTGCTCAGGTCAAAATTCAAAATGCTAAAAATGAAATTTTGAGATTTTTCTAGTGTTTTCCACTATGGTATTGGGTTTGTGTCATGTATTTTATGTGTCTTGCTTGGGAAAAATCTTTGTGCTAAGTCTGCATGTGAAATACTTAGATTGCACGGCATTGTCTTCACAAATGGCTGTGGGTTCCACTCCGCATCAGCAACTATGTTACTGCTGGGTTTCTGGGAGGAGGCAAACACCCTTGGCCTCTGCATGGAGTGTTTTCCTTTATTCTTTCTATTCGGTTGAGTGTAACTTATGACTCCAGTTGTCACTAAATTGGAAACTTGGTGTTAACAATCAGAATTTACCTCATGAATTGGTTTTCATGTGGTCAGCATGGTATGATCTGTCAGCATTTCAGAGGATAACATGTGCTTTTTCCTTCTTGCTATTGTTCCTTTCTGGGTTTTGTCATTCATTCATTCATTTATTTGTGGAGCACATTTCCCAATTAGTGTTTTATGTTTGTCTTTATAAATGCACAAGTAGTTCCAAATTCTGACAGCATATATCCCTCTTCTGTTTGTGTGTGTGTGAGTGTGTGAGTGTGTGTGTGTGTGTGTGTGTGTGTGTGTGTGGTGTGTGTGTGTGTGTGTGTGTGTGTGTGTGTGTCCTGGGCATATCAAACAGGCAATTTTACAAGTGCAAATTTATAAAGCTTTTTTTCCTTATCACTATAAGGTAATCTGATGTATAACTTTACCAATCATTATTCTGTTCCTATTAATCTAAATATCCTGTTCTAACTTCAAGGAAAATCACATATCAATAAACAAAATGGTAAGTTAGCTAAATTATACCACACAAATAACTAATTTCAAATTAGTTTAAAAGACTTCTACAAGCCCATTTTCAAAAAAAGAAAACACACTTCTACTTTTTCTATTCATCTATAATTACTGTTTATAGTTCACTAGTCATACCTTGGAACCAGTTTCAAGGATTTCTCATTACAAACTTCAAATATCAAAATCAGGGAGTAGGTTGTAGCTCAGAGAAAAGTAGTTGGCTTGTTTGATCAAGGCTAGAAAAGGTCACACATACATACTTACAAACACACAGACATTCATAAACACAAACCACACACAACCACAAACACATGCACACATACATACAGACACACATAAACACACAGAAATATATACACATACTTACAAATCAGAGAGACACACAGAGATCTCAGAAACACAGACATGCACAAACACACAGACATTCAGAGATCACAGGAGCACACAGAGACATGAGCATGATGCCACCATTTCTTGTTGTCACTCTTCATGTGGCTTTCTTGCAACCAGATTATTCTCTCAGGTAAATTTTGATTTCTCATCTGAAAGATATGTCTTTCAATACATGTAATATGGACCATCTATTTTATTGTCCTATATCTTTCCACATAAGTTACAGACCCTTAATAATATCATGTTTTTCTAGTTTGACTGTATCTGGGCTTACTAGGTTTTCTAATAAGAAGTAAATTTTGACAATGAATCTTCCCTTTTTTTTAATCTCCTGAGCTGGATTTTAATTTCCTTCGTGGTAAATAGACAAGAAAAAAAACAAATAGAACCTGAGATGGTTGACTTGCCTTTTTTCTTGGGTGGAATTATCTCTCTTTATATGAGATTTGGGGTAGGAAATGTCATTAATCCTTAAAGTAAATTATCAGGCTCATGTGTGCCCTGCCTCTATGGAAATGCCATCAAAGTGCCCAAAATAACAAATTCATAATGTTCCCTCACAGATTTTCTTACAGTCTCAATGGATATTTCTGAGTTTCTTATTACATCTTGGCCCATAAAAGATTCAGAAGCTGCATGGAATGCACCTGAAACATTCCTCATATTAATGCTGCCTTTCAGGGTGATCTTGGATGGTGATAGACTGAAAATCATATTGTATTATTGTAATATTATAGTGACAGACAACAATGCTAATGCAACTTGATGAATGGACACTAAACTCCCCATATTATATTAAGAGTTGGGCAAAACAACATTGATGAGATATGATGGATGAGATCCATATTATTAGATATATGTTTGTGCATAAGAGAAAGACTCTGTACATTCACACTAAACTGAATACTATATTCTAGCACTGTTATAATTTTTTGTCTGTGTACACTTAAAATTTCCTCTTAATTTTTATTACATGTATTTATGTATTTATATGTGTGTATGTATGTATGCCATAGTGTAAGTGTAGGGATCAGAGGATAACTTGTTTATAAGTTGATTTTTCTTCCATCATGTAGAACTTAGGAATTGAATTTGTGTTTCCAGGCTTGGAAGTAAATTTCATTTTAGATAACTTTCTGGGATATATTTTAGAAAGGAATACCAATTCTGGGATTGGATTCTTTCAATGTTCATATTTGTTTATGGTCTGTAAACTGAATTTGGATGCTTCTGTTGAAGTTTCAGGGACCTGGACCCATCCTTAGTGCATGAGCTGGCTGTTTGTAACCTGGTGCTTATGCAGGTACACTTTGCCCAGCCTGGGAGGAGGGGACTGGCCCTGCCTATACTGAATCTACCAGGTTGAGCTGAATCCCCAGGGGAGTCTTGACCCTGGAGGAGATGGGACTGGGGGGAAGGCAAGGGTGGGGGCAGTAGCGGGGAGGACAGGGGAACCCATGGCTAATATGTAAAATTAAAACACAAATATAATTTAAAAAATTAAGAGCAAAAATTCTTATTAAGTGTTGTTGAGTCAAATGTACAGATTCATATTGAATCATCCATCTTTCATTCCCACTTCCTGAATTTTTTATTTGTATTAACGTGAAAAATATCATCTCACATACTTTTTTTATTATATTTGTGTTTTAATTTTACACATCAGCCATGGGTTCCCTTGTCCTCCCCGCACCCACCCCTGACCCCGCCTTACCCCCATCCTCTCCCCTCCATTCCCATGTCCTCCAGGGTCAAGACTCCCCTGGGGATTCATTTAAACCTGGTGGATTCAGTACAGGCAGGTCCTGTCCCCTCCTTCCAGGCTGAGCAAAGTGTCCCTGTGTAAGCCCAAGGTTCAAAACAGCCAGCTCATGCACTAAGGACAGGTCCTGGTCCCACAGCCTGGGTGCCTCCCAAACAGATCAAGCTATTCAATTGTCTTACTTATCCAGAGGGCCTGATCCAGCTGGGGGCTTCACAGACGTTGGTACATAATTCATGTGCTTCCATTCGTTTGGCTGTTTGTCCCTGTGCCTCTCTAATCTTGTTCTCAATAATTCACACTCTTACAGTCCCTCCTCTTTCTAGACAATTGGACTCCTGGAGCTCTACCTGGGGCCTGGCTGAGGAACTGTGCATCCACTTCCATCAGTTATTGAATGAGAGTTCCAGCATGACTGTTAGGGTGTTTGGCCATCTGATCACCAGACTAGGTCAGATCAGGCTTTCTCTCAACCATTACCAGCAGTCTACAGAGGATATATCATTGTGGATTTCTGGGGACCTCTCCAGCACTCTGCCTATTCCTATCATCTCACATAGTTTTAAAAGCCTCAGACTAATCTTTTCTTTAGGCCAATTACAGGCTCTATACAACAAACCCACTATTCTTTATTGGGTTAGGATTTTCAATACCTTCTTCTTTGCCTCTTGCCTTTCCACATCCCACATGACCATGCCCTCCAACTACTTCAGTTTTAGTAATTTATTAAGCCTTATGTTCCCTATCTCCATCTCAGGGTCAACCCATCTCACATAGTTTTGCTGCACTAATCTTTTGTACTTTTTTTTAGTGCCTTTCTTATTATTCCAGAAAGGATCATACTAAGTATCCAAGGCCTGTCTCAACATAGCAATCATCCTTGAAAATTGTACTTCCCCTATTAGAACAAAATTGTCTACACAAACTGGAGTACAATTTTCAACAAAATGTTTACTTTTGTGTCCACACTATTTTATGTTTGTACTCTAATTTTGCCAGTCTACTAGAATATTTGTGGAAAATAATATCCAATCCTTTGGGTTTATAATTATTAGTCATGGAACAGCAAGATTCTTCTTTATCCTTTGATAAGTATATACTTATGGTTCATAATAAAGTCTACACATCAAATTCCTGAGTATTTATGATGACCCACATACACTTAAGTGTCTGAATCTATTAACAAATGAAAAAAGAAGCAACAAAGCCAGTGAATAGCTTAGTGTGAGCAGGTGTTTACTGTTCCTGACCTATTACTAAGTACGATCTCAAGAACTCATGACGTGAGAAGAGAGCTGACTCCCACAAACTCGCCTCCAACACCACACATGAGATGCAAGCAGCTATTCTCACTAACACACGATATTAATTAAAAAAAATCAACAAATAGATGTCCAATAACCAGGCAACAGAAAACCTCAAAATTACAAAATATATACAAAGCAAAATTAAAGAGATGTAAAAGTTTTCAAAACTCCATGTTTTGAAATGTATTGATCAGTGGGAGAACAGCCTCATTCTTATGGGTTGTTGATAGACATATAAAATGATGTGATATATTCATCTTAAGATCTGGCAACAACCTTTAGAATTAAAAAATTCTACATTGTACATGTAATGACATAGTGTCTATGATCAGGAATTCCTGTAATGATACTTGTACAAAGATGCTTACATTCTCAGAATGGACATAGATACATAAGGATGCTAATTTATTAAAACATTTACACACTTCAATATAGCGCTTGGAAATAAAGCTTTCAATTGTTCTTTTTTTGTAAATGCAAAATTTACCTCTCATGTAACAAATAAATTAGCTATATATTATGTTATCTTGTATATTATTACATATTTGTTATATTAAGAAAATAATATTGACTATATCAATGTATAATAGATATACATTAATCTGGAGTGTGAACTACTGAAGATAATCCATTACTGAAACTTCATTCCTTTAAAGAGTAGTCAATTGGATGTTTCCTCTCATCTTCTAATTTTCCTATGTAAAACCCATGCATAGTCTTTGGGACCAAATATCCAAAAAACTCTATAATGTCATTGTCTGAGATATGTTTTCAAGGAGAATATGTTGTCCCATTTGTGCTCCATGTACAGAAGTGAAGGTATGTCTATTGTATTCAAGGCTCCTTTAATTCAGATAAAGGTAGATTACGTTTTCTCAAGGGAAAACTAGCTGGCATATCATGTTAATGATGAGACAACACCCCTCTGTGAGGGAGGGTTGGAATGGGGTCAGGGTATTGTTATTGTTGTTTGCTGTTGTTTTGATTTTGTTCTGAAGCCGTTGTCACTTGTGACTTGACTGATGTGTTGGTTCTATCAGTCAAACACAGCAGGGGTGTATTAAATTAAAAAATATCAGGCTCAAAGAAGAAGTTTACTTTGTCAGAAACGAGGCACTCACCTTCATATGATGATGGAGTGTTTCTAACTACATAATGAAATCTCAATTCTTTTATCTTTGGTGAAAATATGAACCTGGCAATTTTATCATCTCCTTCCTCACCTCCAACACTAGAAAGAACAATGGTCAGCATGAGCTAAAGGATTACTGTGGAATAATCCTCTTGTAACTGTAAAGATTTGTCACTCTAATTGGTTTAATTAAATACTGATTAGCCAGTAGCCAGGCAGGAAGTATTGGCAGGGTGACCAAACTAAGGATGATGGGAAGAAGAAGTGCAGAGTCAAGAGTCACCAACCATACAAGAGATAGCAGTAGATAAACATGCTATGCTAATAAAGGTACTGTCATGTGTCAGACCATGCATAAGGAACACAGGTTATCTTAAAATGTAAGTGATAGATAGTAAGAAGCCTGAGCTATTGCCTTATCATTTATAATTAATATAAGACTCTGGGTGGTAATTTGGAAGCAGCTGCTGGGACAGGGAGTGAGCAATCAGGAAATGTCCATTTACACAGAATAGAGGCCTTAGATTCTAATAAACTGCTATAATCTGCTTCTCTGGAATGATCTTTTAAATAACCCTAAATATCTTTTCACTGATGTACTGAATCTTGATGGGGTTTTCTTCATTCTCTTAATAGGAGTGTCTCTGAAGACATTCCCATCAGGAAGAATATCTAACAACTACTCATTTAATTGTGCTGAGAATAAATTGGCAGTGAATTTATTTGTGAAATGACACCTAAAAGATTTTCAGTCACTGTGGGAACAATCTACTAACATACAGTGTCACAGCCTGCCTACATCTTAGATGTGAATTCCAGCAACACTCATTGCTTATTCTTTCCAGTATCACACCTTGGAAAGAAATTGTTCAATTATATTTCCATCAAATAGACTAAAATTTCAAATGAACCTATATATTTTTCTATATCTAGTTTGAAAATGCAAATGATATAACTTTATATCTATATAATACCTGCCTCAATTTTTACTATTTTGTTAGGCATTTGTATTAAAATTTATATTCCTTAGATTCAAGCTTTACCTGTTTGGGAAATTCATTATTCACAAAATCACTTCAAAAATTCATAAATACCAAACCTAACAAAATTATCTTTTATATATAACATCTATTTCTTAAGAAATTCAAAACATTTCTATCCAAATGTACCCACAATCCCCCATCTTATGAATAAAAGGTATTTTAACACCACCCCCTTTTCCTCAAGGAATGACAAAATTGTCTACCATGAAACAAATGTCAAGAGAAATTGTCCCAGTACTCAAACTGCTTCATTCCCATTTTACTTCATTGAAATGAACACTTGACAGTCAGGTTCAGTTAATTGGTGGCGACATTGTACATATGAAATCTCTGTCTCAACTGAGCTCTTTGGCTTCAGCTAAAAGAAATCACATGAAGACTTAATCACACTTTCTCTCCTTATTCTCTTCCTTCTGGTTTTCTGTCAATCACAGCAGAAGGAAAGAGAGGAAGAACAAAGTTGATCCTTTATGGTGAGCTGAGGTCTATTGAGTTCTGGACAATATTTTCAGGGTCATTACAAAATAATTATTCAAAATAATACCATTTAGTTAAAATATAAACTATAGATTTGTGCAAGCTTTTAGAAAAGCAGAAGCAATGTTTGCAATTAGGAAACAGAACACATAGTGTCCCATAGTTTTAATCAAAGCAAAGGTAGATGCTTTGGGGGAAAAGCCTATTTCTGTCCTGGAAGTGCATTTGCCAGCATCTTCCTGAGGAAGTGTACAGATGTAAGTGGAAATGATTACCTCTGGAGTCTGATGTGGGCAAACATTTCAATGCAAAGGTAGTGAGGTGGGTAGAAACCAACTACCCAGATGAGAAGAGATTGAGAGAAGATGAAAGGTCAGCCATTTTCACTTGTCTTTTATACTACCCAATCACATTTTATAAAAGGGATGAAGCTACATGAGTTTATGTCATAAATTAATGAAAAATACATATGCATAAAATAATAATGAGTAAAAATAATGCCACAAATTTGAAGGACAGTGTGGAGTGAAATATGTTAAGTTTGGAAGGAGGATAGGGGATGGGGATTGTTGTAAATATAATCTCACAAATAAAATAGAGAAAGAAACAAAGCCAAAGGTTTTTCTATTAATATAATAAATAAGAGAATATAAAAGTATCTTATTTAAAATATGCTTCTTCAAAACTTATAGAAGGCCCTTTGAAGTGAGGAACTTTAAGTTAGAGGTGCTGTTGTGTCTCATGAGCAGAACAAAAGATGTTGCAGGAAGAGCTTGGAGCAGTTCTAGGTTTATGTCAGCAAATCTCATACATGATACAGACTAGCCACAATTATTTACATATCACGTTAATAAATGAAAAATGTAATAACTACTGTATAATGACATGCTTTCTCTAAATAGACATCAATAATAAATGTGATTTCAACCAAGAACCCTCACCAATTTTCACATGTATACAATAAAATTTTACTTAGCCATAAAGGAAATTCAAATTATGAAAATGGATGTAAGTGGAAAATATATTATATGAAACAGAAAGAGAAATGAAGCATCTTATCTCCCATAAGCAGGCCCTAGCCTCTGTTTGTTAAATGTGTGTCTTTATGTGAGTATGAGTGTGGGTAGAGGTCAGAAAACTAGAAAGCAGCCCATGAGAGGGAATAAAGACATTAGAGAAGCATGGAGAGAGTACTAGAACATATGTGACATAAGGGTAGAAAGGAGAGAAAGAAGTAAAATTAGGAGAAGGGCAGAGAGATTCCCAGACAGATGGGTTTGATGAGGATCGACTAAAACTCAGGAGGTAAGAAAATGCTATTGTTGCAACCCCTGAGCAAGACCACCACAGAGCCGATATCCGATACAAATCACACTGGGGTTTATTGATAACAAACAAGCCCAAACTTGGTCCATGTCCAACACTCAACACAGAGGGTAGAGGAAGACAGCCCTGAGCTCTCAGGGTGAGGGTTTTTTAAAGGGAAAAAAAAAAACACCATCAGGATGGTACAAGCCTTTGCGTCATATGATTGGTGAGGGTGTGTAACCTTTGAATTTACTGGTTGGTGGTTACAGTTATCATTTTTGGGCAGGTCTGGACAAGTCCAAGGCTGAGAGCTACTGCAAGGACTATGTCTTTTGTTCATGGCCCTCCCAGAAACTGATTGCTCAAGTCTCAGGAAACTGAAATGGAGGCCTGATCTTTAAGAGACTGAGTAGCCTGTTATGGCATCTGCTTGGTCTTTTCACTATAAGGAAATGTGTTAGCTTATATTCTAATTAAAAATAAAATTCAAACATGTGCTGAATAAACTTCAAACACATAAACCTTAGGATAGCCAAAGAAAGGGAATCAGTAAATGATGTGTGTGGTGTTACAGAGCATGACTTTCTCCTTTTTCAAATTAAAATACGATTACATCATAGTTTTACTCTTTCAACCCTTCCTCTCTGTCTCACTCTTAACTTTATGGATTCTCTTTACTTTTACTGTTATTGTTATAAATGCAGCCTTCTGAGTCCATTTAAGGTTGCTTGTATGTATATTGATTTACAAGTTGATCACTTGGATTTGGATAATTAATCAGTGGGCTTATCCTCCCTGAGGAAGATTAATTCTCTGGTTCTCATCATTGTTTCCTGAGGTACTTGGTCTAGCGGTGGGAAAATTTCCCCTTCATATATTAGTATGTCTGTTTGTGTGGTTCTTATTCAGGCCTTATTTAGGCAGCCATCTTATTGAGGTATTGTGAGAATAGCTTTCCTGACATTTCTTTAAAATATATATTTATGATCTCACCGCAGACATCCTAGTTCTCTGTTCTTACAGTATTTCTGCCACCTCTTCTGTGATGCTCTAGAGCCTTAGGTGTAGGAGTCATGTTATAGATGGACTCACTGAGGCTGAATACATCATGATAAGTTTTTTTCTGCATTTGGCCAACCAGTTTTCTGCAATAGTTTCTGTTGCAAATGAAGCTTCTTTGATGAGGAGTGAGAACTACACTTATTGGTGGGTATAATAATATGTTTTTAGATGGTAGAGATTAATTATACTAGCATAGGAAAGTAGCAGTAATAGTTTCTACTCTAAGATCTATGACCTCACAAAGCCTAGTTTGCTGGGTAGGTTTCTAAGTACTATCATGATTTTTAGCTTGCTGAGTGGACCTGAAGTCCAATTAGATAGCTATTGGTTGCCATCAGGATGTGAGTACCACTATTTAACTTTTATACATGTCTTGATATGCTGGTCATCATTATTGCGTTTGATAGACTTTGGGGCTAGGTAGCATTTTGGTTGCTTCCCTTCATTGATAGCCTGCACATATCCCTTCTGGTACTATGAAAGATAGTTTCAGAGAGGAGGCTTTAAGATCAAATATTGCTCATATTTTATTAGTCCTGTATCCAAAGTGTATGCTGTCTTCAGTTTTTGAGATTTTACAGTGAGTTTTGATTATGTTTTTTTCTCCTCAACTTTTCTACATCGAGTTCCCCATTCCTCTTTCTACCTAATTTGTGTTTGTCCCAAACCAATACAGGCCAATTGTGCTGCCCAAATATTCTTGAATTGGTGCACTCCCACAGTTATGTTGTCAACATATGAGGAGCTACCCTGCATTTAGAGCAATTGTCTCTCCATCTTTTAGCAGTAATCAATTGCCAATATTTTCTTAGGTATGAGGTGGAACTTCATGCCAAACTTCCCACTCCAAATGCTGGAATTCTGTCTGCCTTGGGCTTTCATGAGTCTTGTATATACTATTATAGCTATTGTGAGTTTATGTGTGCAGTTGTCTTATTGTGGTCAAAAGACAGTTTACTTATAGTTATCTACTATATCTGGCTCTTAAACTCTCCTCTTTCATTAGGACACTGCAGACATTAAAGGAGATGGAGATAAACTCTCTCTCTCTCTCTCTCTCTCTCTCTCTCTCTCTCTCTCTCTCTCTCTGTGTGTGTGTGTGTGTGTGTGCGATAGTGGGGGTGGGGGCATGTTGCCCTTAGGGCTGAACTTTCTGCAGTCTCTTAGTCACTGTACTTTGTCTAGTTATGGATCTCTATATTGATTACCATCTACTGCAAATAGTCTCTTGTATGATAAGTGTGGAAAGGTTCCTTAACCTGTGGGTGTAATGAAAAGTCACTAGGAGTCCAACATTATATCCATTGAGAGGAAAGATAGCAGTAAGTCCCTCCCTGGGCTTATGATCTGCTAAACAAAACGTTCCTCTTCTGTTAATGGTCCTAGCTGCATATTTTATTTTGAAGACTATGCCTTAAGTCTAAACAGAATTTGGTTAGGTATTCCAGTGATGCTCATAACACGACTGCAGCAGTGGGTATGCATTGTCAGAGCAGCCATCATTGTATTTTGCAGTCTTCATGGCTGTGTATGACTGGCAATGACTTTTCTTATCTGGTAGTAGGCATAACACCTTCCATCACTATGAAATCTAGCCAACAGGGATGAAACTTACAGGTCAGTATCAGCTTGTCTTCTCTTTGTTTTCTGACTCAAATATATTCCGCAATATGGACTACTTTCAAGTTCTATAGGGTAGCCAAACTCATTGCCAACACCCTATACTGTCTGAGGGTCTATGGAATCTCACTGGCCAATAATACTCATGTATAGGAAAGCTGGCAAGTTGTTTGCAATAATTTTGCAATGGACTTCTTTGCTGAATGCTTTTTATCAGTTTTATGCTATTTCTCCTGGAGGTATTAAAGTATTTTATCTATAGAATCATATCATTTTCAAAGAAATATACTTTCACTCCTCCCTTTCCTGTTAATATATTATTGATCTTTATCTCCTTCACTAATCTTATTAGCTAAAGTAAGACTTTAACTAATATTTTGAACATGAAGAAATAGACATCCTTATCATGTTCCTGATTTTGATGGAATTGTTTGAATATTTCTCCATTTAGGATGATATTGGCTGGGGATTTCCTGTGTAGTGTTTTCATTATATTGTATTCCTTTATTCCCTGGGACTTTGGCATGAGTGGATGCTAGATTTGTCAAATCCCTTTTCTACATCAATAATATTCTATGTTGTATGCCTTTATGTGATTTATTAGGTAGATTATATTTATTGCTGTATGTGTCTTAAAATTTCTTTGCATCTCTGGGATGAGGCCAACTTTATTAAGATGGATAATAATTTTTATGTGTTCTAGAATTCAGTTCGGCAGTATTTCTTTGAAAAGTTTTTCAGCTATGTTCGTCAGAAATATTGGCCTGTAATTTTCTTTTTATTGGGCCTTTATCCAGTTTTTGTATCAGGGTAACACTGGCTTTGTAAAAGGAAGTTGGAAATATTCTTTTTGTATTTCATGGAATAGTCTGAGAAGTATTGGTATAATTATTTCTTTGATGTTCTGGTAGAGTTCTGTACTAAATCCATCTGACCCTGGGCTTCTTTTGGGTTGGATATTTTTAATTACGGATAATACCACATTAGATGTTATGGATCTATTTAAACGATCATCTTCATCTGGATTTAATTTTTGCAGGCCATAGATAAAATTCTAAAATTTAATCCAGTTTTTGATATTAAAATCACTAATATAGGTTTAAGACAAGTACTAAATTACATATCTAACTTTAGTTAAAGAAAAATAAACATGAGTGAATGAATTTTGAATATCCAGAGAAAAAATTAAGGTAAAATTGGCTTTAGGACACCTTGACTGAATGTATTTTCTGCTCTTTTTGTTTGAATTTCTTAAATTATTAGTATAAACTACTGAATATTTCTAAGATTTCTATGAGGACATGATAAGCATTTACACAATGATACTTATCCACATAGACATGGATACATCCATCAGAACTGACAGTTTCTTCTCAGTTTTCAGCAATGTGTCAGCTAGGCATAAGTACTGTAAGATTGGGTACCATAGGTCAGCATCTAACTCAAAATCTCAGGCCAATTTAAGGGGAGGGAAAGCATCCTCATTACTGTCAGCCTTTAAAATATTCCTGGTATTCTTTTTTGTGAGCCTAGCCTGAAATGGCTGAGCTATCCCTCCAGCCCTACCCTAACTGTCATCATAGGGCCTGCATCCAGTAACTGATGGAAGCAGATGTAGAGATCTGCAGCCAAACACCAGGCCGAGTTCCAGGAGTCTAGTTGAAGAGAGAGAAGAGGGATTCTATGAGCAAGGGTCATCAAGACCATAATGAGGAAAGATACAGAGACAACCAAACCAAACTGGTGGGAACTCATGAACTTTAGAGCAGTGATTGTGGAGCATCCATGGGACTGGATTAGGCCCTCTGTATAAGCAAGACAGTTGTGTAGCTTGGTCTGCTTAAGGAACCCTCTGGCAGTAGGATCAGGATCCATCCCTGGTGCATGAGCTGGCTTTTTGGAGCCCACTACCAATAGTGGGATACCTTGCACAGCCTTGATGCAGGGAAGAGGGGCTTGGACCTGCCTCAGCTGAATGTACCAGGTTCTGCTCACTGCCCATGGGAGTCCTTACCTTTTCAGAGGAGGGACTGGGTGGGTTGAGTGGGAAGCCTGGGGAGATGAGAGGAGGGAAGACGGGGATCTGTGGTTGATACGTACAGTGAGTAAAAAATTTCTTAATGAAAAAATAAAGAAATGTTTCTATGATGCTTAGGCCTCAGATTAGGGAAATTATTCTTTCCATTGGGGTTGCTTTTGAAAGTCATACCAGGAATAGTAGAGTAATGAGGTCAGACATAAGGCACCCATGTTTATGAACCTATGTTAGATTTAAATATAACATCACCAATTTATCATTGCAGCAAATTTTTGTCATACAAAGCCTCAGACAAGAACAGGTTTGATATCTGCTAGAAGGCCATAGGGTAGGAAGGCTTTCAAATCAAGTGATGAGTTTATGCATGGTTTTCAAATTAATTTTCATTTTGTAACTCCTGGTTTTGCATCCAACCACCATAACATGGGAAAAGTATGGTTAAGCAAATAAATTAAAATTAATATTTATCTTTTATATTTAGAGCTAAAACCCAAGAACTTCAGATGATTAGCTCTGAGAATTTGTGGTTATTGTTTAAAGTTTTATACACTAACATAAAGAACTCACTTCATAGTACTCTGTTCCATTCACAAAGTGAAATGATTACAAGAGCTAACAGATGTTTCTAGTTGTTTGTATTCATAAGTGTTTTGTTAATCCACTTCAGTGAAATGGCATTATCCCTAATCATATCAATGTGCATCTGAGAGCACACTAGCAAAAATAGCCCCTCTCGGTAAAAGCAAACAGGGGTCCCTTTGCAACACTCCCTGTTGCTGGAAGTCAGGTGTGCGGTGCTCATGTCTAGATCAGAAGAGGGAAAACAGATGGTTTTTCTTTTGTCTGAAGTGCACTCCCATAGCTTTCAAAGATCTAGGGAAAGCTTAATTAGATTTCTTTTTAATTTCCTTTCCTCTGAAAGAAAAAGGAAAAGGATTAAAAGTAAAAAAAAATCAAGTTGTTTGTTTTGATGAAAACGTAATGATTTCCTGAGAACATTTCATTCTGTTTTTCTTTTTCTATAGTGTATTACAAAGAAGTTAGAGAGTATTAAGAACACTCCTGAATGACTTATGTGTCTAATTTTCCTCAAAAACTCAAATTCTATATACTATCATTTCTTTATCAAATAAGAAAAAATAATTTGATTATGTTTTATAATTGATTACTAGAAAGAATCATCAAGGTATATCATAAATTTTCAAATCACCTGAAAAGTACATTATTGTGTAGAGCTCTTTAGATTTATGCTACAATAGAGCTCTAACTCTGAAGCCTTCATTAATGAAGATGGAATAAAACTAAACATGGTGGATCATGTAGAGAGGCAAAACCAACAGTTGAGAGACTGAGGCAAGAAAATTATGATAAAACTCAATCAGAACAAGTCCACAAAATAAAATTTAATTTCAAAACAACAAACAAAAAACCAAACAACATACAAACCAAAGTTTCAAGGGGAACTATTTTAATCTTCATGTGGGCAATAAGTAAAGTTTCAATATTTTCTACTTTCATAATAATTTATGTATGCATATAAGTTATATATATGCAGAAGCACATGTATACATATATCTTTAAGTACAGCAAAACCATTGGAACTATTACTTTTATTTCATTTATATATTCAGTAAGATCCTCCTCTCTCTAGCTGATTGGACTCCCAGAGCTCCACCTGGGGCTTGGCCGTGGATCTCTGCATCTGCTACCATCAGTCACTGGATGAGAGTTCTATCATGACAGTTAGGGTGTTTGGCCATCCAATCACTATGGTAGGTCAGTTGGGGCTTTCTCTTCACCATTGCCAGTAGTCTATTTTGGAGGTATCTTTGTGGATTTCTGGGGACCTCTCTAGCACTTTGCTTCTTTCTATTCCCATGGAGTCTTCATTTATCATGGTATCTCTTTCCTTGTTCTCCCTCTTGGTTCTTGATCCAGCTGGGATCTCCTGCTTCTCTAAGCTCTCTCTCCCTTGACCCTTGCTCTTCATTACCTCCCCTCAGGTCCACTTTGCTCATGTAGATCTCATTCATTTCTCTGTGGTTTGGCAATCCCTTTGTCTTTCTTAGGGCCCTTTTTACTAGGTGGCCTCCCTGTAGGAAACTTTGTAGTGATTTTTGTTAATTAGCAATTGACATGGGAGGGCCCAGATCATAGTGTGTGGGCAGGTGGTCCTGAATGTATAAGATAAGAGGCTGAACAAGCCACAGAGGTGCAAAGCAGTAATCAGTATTCCTCTATGACATCTGTATCTGTTTCTACCTCTAGGTTACTGCCCTACTTGAGTTCCCTCCCTGAGTTCCATGGATGGTGGTCTACAAGCTGTACAATGAAAGAAACCCTTTCCTCCCTAAGTTGCTTTTTATCTCCCCCCACACACAATGGTATAAACCCTAACCACACAGAAATTGTCTTAGTTAACATCAGGACATGGGAGATTGCTGTGACAGATCTGACCATTGGTTTTGGGAATGACTGTGGAAGGGAAGGACTTTTGAACTTTTGGCGAGAAAAATCATTGAGTGCTCAGGTTTTAATGTCCCATTGAATGGGAGCTTGAACGATAGGAGTGTTGAGGGCAATGTAGACAATGGCCGATTAATTTGTGAAATTTCAGGAATAATCAGACTCTACCAGAGCCTTGAGTGATATTTTGTGTCAAGAATCTGTGGTATCTGGTGAATAACAACTGAAGAAGCCACTGATGAAGACATCAGAACCACTGAAGTCAAACCTTTAGAGTTACAATTGATATTGGTTATCTAGAGCTGAGAAGTCAGTGATAACTAAGAAACCAGCTTCACTTAGATGAAATCTTTTTCTTTTCTTTTTTCTTTTTTTAGATTTATTTATTTATTAATTATGTATACAGTATTCTGCCTTCATATATCCCTGCAGGCCAGAAGAGGCACCAGATCGCATTACAGATGGTTGTGAGCCACCATGTGGTTGCTGGGAATTGAACTTGACATCTGGAAGAGCAGCCAGTGCTCTTAACCCCTGAGCCATCTCTTCAGCTCCACAATCTTTTTCTTAAGGGTATTCATAGAGAATCTGTGGTCCGGAGTGAATGAAGCTGTACTTAATGCTGGAAGCCAAACTTTGCAATGTGTAAGTGTTTCCCAGGTAATACTGGTTTCCAAGGCATAAAGGGGTTATGAAGAACAATTGAAGTTTGGCACCAAGAGAAGCTGGAAGAGACTATTGAGAAATATGCAGCCTCAGATAAAGTAAAATCTAATGAAGAGAAGTTGAGGCTTTGTACCAAGTGGCAGGTCAGTTTCTGAAAAGTGTCCAGGAGAGGCTAATAGTGAAATTGCTGCCAATTTCAGCAGTTGTACCTAGCATTTTGGTGATTCCATACCATGAGACCACCAACAAGAACAGCAGATGTGACATGGAGCCATCCTGAGACCACAAGGCAAAGTGTATGCCATGAATAGCAGTCATAACAGTGAGACTGTGTAAGCCCTTTGGCACTCAGAAGATCATGTATGATCTCATACTCCAGACCTTGAGTTACTTATACTGTTGCAGTTTGGTTTTGCATTGTTCAACTTATGAGTATGTCTTGATGTTTCCTTTGTTAGTAAAAAATTATTTAATTTTTTGATTCTACAGGCTCCTACCACAAGTGAAGTGGCTTTGGAATTTGAGAAAACTTTGGATACTTTATAGAGACTGAACTTTTAAAGCATTTAAATGTTTAAAGATTGTGGGAATTTTAAAAGGTATAATCTTGGGACTGAACAAGAATGTAAATTTTATGGTTTAACAGTGTTGTTTCTGTGTTAAACTTAAAAAGTGTCAATTTTTTGTCTTGACACAAGTTGGAGTCATTTTGGAAGAGTTAACCTCAACTAAAAATATTCTATCACATGACTGACATGTGGTTAAGGATGTGGTGCATTTTCTTGGTTGATGATTAATGTAGGCGAGACAAGATTACTGTGGGAAGTGCCGCTCTTGAGTTGATGGTCCTGGGTACCATAAGAAAGAAGAAAAAGGAAGCAAGGCAGTGTTTGAGCAAGAGAGTAAGTTGTACTAATCCATGGCATCTGCATCAGTTCATGCCTCTAAGTTCCTGACCTGAGTTCCTGCCCAGCATTAAATCAATGATGGGCTTAGAAGCTGTAAGGCTGAATAAACTGTTTTCTACTCAAGTTTCTTTTGGTCATGGTATTTTAGGAGATCAGTGGCTATCCTAACTAAGACAGTGAAAAAAGACATGGTATATAATTGCAAAACCTTTTGGACTTGTTTTTCCTCTGTGCCCTTTATTTCACATCCTTTGCCTGATAAATGAATCTGGCCCCACAGGATATCAATGCATTATAAGTAATATAATCCCTACCAGTACAGCAATTCCATGGGGTCACAAAACCATTAAACTGAGTGTCCAACACAAATTTATATAGGAAGTGGAGGGGTGGATTTGGGAATGATTAAAAAATACAGAATAATTAGATTAAATCTGAAAACAGAAAATAAATATAGATATTAACATGATGTAACAAAACAGAGCACAAATAAAATTTTCTCTATATTATTTGCAAAGAAAGGTCCATTTTTGGTTCATCATGAGGATTTTACACCACAAACTTTCTGATGGAGTCTTTTGTAGCTGGAGGTTTCCCTGTGTCCCACCCAATCTACAGCCACTCAGACCAAAATAAATACACAGAGGCTTATATTATTTTTAAACTATATAGCCTAATTGGCTCAGGCTTCTTACTAGCTAGCTCATACATCTTAAATTAACTCACTTCTATAAATCCATACTTTGCCATGTGGCTTGTGGCTTACTGATACCTTACATCTTGTTTCTTCTGGTGGTGGCTAGCAGTGTCTCTTCTCTGCTTTTCTCCTTCCTCTCTCTCAAGTTGGATTTCATGTAGTCCTAATTCAATTAAAAACTAAAGCTGGCTTTGGAGTTGGAGAATGGTTCTCTCCTTCTTTAAACCCAAGCATGTTTGTTAAAAAGAAAATGTCAAATCTCTGTATCATGTCAGAAGAGCTATCTGATATGGGACAGAAGAAAAACAAAAATTAAGTACTATTCTATTGCCACTAATCTCAATTCTTTGGTCCTATTTTGATTCTTTAAACTTTTCTTAAGGTATGAATTTATATCAAAAGTTATAAGATATATATATAATGATATTAATGGTCATATAGAGTACTAACTAATTCTAGAATAAAGGCTTCATTTAGCTGCCTACATATGTTTAAATGTTGGAATCTCTATCAGTTTTCTGCAGGGAATTATGACCAGGCTTAACAGTGAATTTTAAGTATCCAGAAAGATGATGGGGCCCCACAATGATGATTCCACATGGACAATAATAAGTCCACTAAGCTGACAAACATCACCCAAAAATCAGCTTTGGACTACAAACTGCTCAGGACAATTTCAAGATAGCTAGCTGAGATGATACAGTCTCACAGACTATTTGAGAGAGGACTTGAGATAAGCCCTGTACTTTTGCATTATACAGAGACTGGAAAACACATGATACAGCTACCACTCCAGCACTTGAAATTAACTAAAAAAAAATTTCTTTTCAGGATCCCCTAAAGATGCCTTCTCCCACAAACAGCAGGAAGCAATTTTAAGAACATGACACCCACATTCCCAAGAGGTGGGGCAGGTGGTTCTTGGTTTTTTAATGTGTTTCAGGTCTGGGATAATTGTCATTGTTTAGGATGGTTGGTTACAAGTTGTTGTTAATGGTAAGTAAAAAGACTAAACAAAGGAAATTAGATTTAAGGTTTTTGTTTGAAAAAAAAGAAAATTCAAAAAGAGGATATGGATAAAAAGTAGATTATTGAATCTACTAAAAAAAAAAAGATATAGAAATGATAGAATGAAGGGTAGATAATTGCATCTAATCTGAATAGAAAAAAAGAGAGGATATATACATGATACAGATCAAAGGTAGGTTACGCTGGGCTGTGGTGGTGCAGGCCTTTAATCCCAGCACTCGGGAGGCAGAGGCAGGCAGATCTTTGTGAGTTCAAGGCAAGCCTGGTTTCCAAAGCAAGTTCCAGGAAAGGCACAAATAAAGCTACACAGAGAAACCCTGTCTCAAAAAAAAAAAAAAAAAAAAACAAAAAAACCAAAAAAGGTAGGTTATTTAATTTACTTTTAAAAGACAACTATACTAGTTTTAAATATTTTACATTGGATTGGATGTTTATATATTGATACAAATTTGAGATTAATATTGTTAGAAAATGCTATATGTATATTCCTAATCTTGTTCAGGAGGATATTGTACCTTAACAATATAATGCAATTTATCAATCCTTGAATGTTATTATTACCAAATATTAGGATACAAAGAAATGTAGTACTTAGACATTACAATTGAACTTGTAGTCATATTAGGTATGTTTTCAAGGTCAAGCTGAGATATATTTCAAACAGACAGGTTGTCTTCAAACCCTTCAGAGATCTGTAGAATATGGCATTTCAAATGTCTTAATAACATAGTTTTTTTTTTTTTTATTGCTATGAGACATGTCTGCTCCTGGCAGCACCAATCTACTTCAGAGAAGATATGGGCATTTAATTAAATGCATATGGAGTTAACTTTCATTATGGCAAAAGTTAGCCACTGGGCAAAAAAGTGCCCTCACATCGACTGCTGAAAATATGTTATCCAAAATGGACAAACAGGACACAAAACAAAGGACTACCAATCCTTGCCAAGACAAGTGTGTTTGCAGTGTTGGAAACAGGCATCCTCTAACACCAGGACAATATGGCACCATAGTTGAAGTGGCTTTGCAATCTGGAAAAGATATAATGCCCATTTCTTGAAGGCAGTTAAACAGGCAGTAGACTGATGGCTTCTGGTAGGCAGTGTAACAGTAACTGAAACAGTTATCTTGAAGGAGTAACTAGGCTAATGGAGTCTGACCTCTCAATGGTAAAGTGGTATTTAATGAAGGAGATGAAGCCACCCATAAACCAAGAAGAATGGGCAGCTGAATTCCAAAAACACCAGCAATTTCCAGAATTTAAAATCCTGAATCATGACATGATACTGGTGGAATTCAAGTTTATCTGGTACATGGAATGCTTGAACCGAATGTGGGATGGAGATGTAGGCCTCGCATATATCCTGCTTCACAAATGAGTCTGTCAGATATGCTAAGCGTGTAAGCAAAAAATGATGCCCCAATGTTGCAGAGAAACCTCAGTGACTGTCCAGGCAGCCAGCTGTTTCTGTCAACTCACATTTTTTTGGAAGTCACTTGTTTGCACTTCCTGTTTTACCAGGTAATATTATTTCCTTCTTGGGTCTCTGAGGGAGCTGAAGATTAGATAGTTGAAGTGGCAATTTTCTTTGTTAAGAAATTCAGAAAAAAAAAAAAAAAAACCTCATTAAGGAGTAGTAAAGCATATACATTTCAAAGACATTATATGATAGTTTTCTCTTGGTAATACAATTTAGGATAGAAAGTGAATTAGGTACATTTTTGACTCACCAAAATAGGATAGATAATGAAATGTTTTACCTGAATTTGTCAAATTCAAATAGACTAGACATTGTTGATGTATTTATTGTATATATTTATTGTACTTATTGTATATAGTCTTTCTTTATATTAGTTATAATTTTTATTAGATGTAAAAAGTGGAAATGTGATGATATTTTATTTGTGCTGAAGTGTGGTGATATTTTATTTGTACTTTAATAAATAAAGTTTGCCTATAGATCAGAGGAAATAGCAAGCCATTTTAAGTAAACAAAGAAGTCATGCAGTTGTAGCACATGCCCTTAATCCTGTCACTTAGTAGTCAGGATCTCTGTGTATTCAAAGCCATGCTAGGTGGCTTTAATCCCAGTACCAACTATAGAGGCCTGGAGCTCTGAACAGACAGACAGAAAGTAACAGAGCTGTGTAGCAAGAGGAAGTGAGGTAGCTGGGCTAAGAAAGCCAAAGAGAGGGCAGCACAGCAAGGCAATAGGCATGGGTAGACAGAAAGTTATTTGCATTTGGAAGCTGCCAAGTTGGTGAGGTAAGGCTGGCTGTGGCTTTCTGTATTTCCCCGATCTTTCTGTAAGGCTTTCAGCTCTATATTTGGCTCCTTGAGTTTGTTTGTTTGTTTGTTTTTGCTTTTTGTGTTGTATTTTCTTTTTTCATTTTTCTTTATTAAGAAATTTTCTACTCACTCCACATGCTATCCACAGAACCCCCTCCTCCCTCCTTGCACCCCAGCCCTCTTTCCAAGCAACCCTGCATCCCCACATACCCCAAATTGAGGTATCTCATGGGGAGTCAGCAGAAGCCAGCACACTGAGCCTAGGCAGGTCTAAGCCCCTTCTCACTGCACCAAGGCGTCACACCACAGGCACCAGATTCCAGAAGCCTGCCCATATACCAGGGACAGATTCCCATCCCCCTGCTTGGGTGCACCCCAAACAGTTTATAGACTCCATGTTTTTTATTTAATAAGACCATTTAGAAATCCATCTACAGTCTTTAGGACCTTTTATGTATAGAATAATATCATTTCCAAATAAGGATACTTTGACATGTCTCTTTTCTATTCATTTCCCACTTCTTGACATGTCACATCACATTAGATAAGAGGTCTAGTACTATTTTGAAGGGGATGGTCTTTCTCTTGTTCCTGATTTTGCTGTAAATGCTTTGATATTTCTTTGTTTTTGTTTTGTTGTTGTTTTTTGAGACAGGGTTTCTCTATGTAGCTTGGGCATCTTTTATGGAACTCAATCTGTAGCCCAGGCTGGCCTTGAAATCACAGAGATCCACGTAAATCTGCATCACATGTGCTGGGATTAAAGGCATACATCACCACTACCTGGCTTGTTTTGGTTTTTATTTGTTTAGTTTAGTTTTTTTTTTTTTTCATTTAGCAAAATATTGGCTGTGGGCTTGTTGTACATTAACCTTATTATGCTGAGATAGGCCCTATATTCAAATGTTCTCTGGGACTTGTATCATAAAAGGTGTTGGTTTTACCCAAGCTCTTTTTATATCTAAGGAGGTTATCATATGGTGTTGTCTTTGAGACTACTTAGGTGCTGTTACTTTAATTGATTTGTATATGCTCAGCCATCCCTTTATCTATGGGAAGAAGGTGACTTTAAAACTGAGAAAGAAATTGTAACAGAAACCAAAAGTTGAATAGACATTTTATGTTCATGGATTAGAAGAATAATATTGTGAAAATGGCTATTCTACCAAAAGCTATATATAGATTTAATGAAACTCCAACAAATTTTCAAGAAATTCTACACTGAATACATAATCCTTAATTTTGTATGAAAATACAAACAACCCAGCATAGCCAATGTGATCCTGAACAATAGAAAACAAAATACAATTTTAAAATGATGGTTGTATCATCATCCCAGATTTCGAATTTAAAACAGAATTATAATAATGAAAAGAGCATAGTACTGGCATTAAAAGAGACTGCTGATTACTGGAATAGAATTGGAAATGCAGAGATAATCCCATACTCCTACAACCATCTGAAGTTGACAAAAAGAAAAAAAATACATGTTGTAGAAAAGACAGTATCTCTGTAAATGTTGGTAGATAAACTAGATTTCTACAAGTAGACTGAAACTTGATCCTTGTGTTTCACCCTGTACAAAACTAAATCTTAAATGGATCATGTCTCACTGTAAGACATAGAACCCTTAACTTATTGACAAGAAAGTAGCACAGGAACGGACTTACTGGACAGAACCCTAATAGCACAAAGATTAAGAAAAACAACTAATAAATAGGACCTCACAAAGCCAAAAAGTTTCTGTGCATCAAAAAAAAAAACAAAAACAAAAACAAAAACAAAACAAACAACAAAAAAAAAAACAGCCTACAGAATAGTAGGAAAAAAAACTTCATTTATATCTGTTCTAGAGAATACACAAAGAACAATAACAACAAGAAAAATCAATAAAATAACCTAATTTTTAAAAGACACATGGGACAGAGTTATCAAAAGATGAAATACAAATTGATGAGAAGCATTTAAAAATATTTGACATCCCTAGCAACCTTGGAAATGCAAATTAAAGCTACTTTGATATTTCACCTTACCCTAAATAGAATGACTAACGTCATGAAAAAAAATCAGACAAAGAAAGAAAAGTATGACAACTAATGCTTCCAATGTGGAGAAATAAAAAAACAAAACAAAAGAAAATAAGACAAAAAACAAACAAACAAACAAAAAAGCATTTATTCACTGATGGTGGGAGTGCAAATTTATTCAGCCATTATGGATATCAGTATGTAGGTTCCTCACAAAACTGAATATAGACTTACTCACAGTCCAGCTCTACTGCTCTTGGGCATGAACCCAAAGACTCTATATGTAGAGATGCCTGCTCATCCATGTCAATTCCTTCATCATAGCCAACAAATGAAGCAGTATACATTCCCGAGAACTGATGAATGGATAATAAAAACATACTGTTTTAAAAATAAATAATATTCTGCTGAAAATATAAAAGATTTAAATAATGAAACTTGTAGGTAAATGGCTGGAACAGGAACAAATTATCATGAGTTGGGAAACATCTGTATGTTTTCTCTCACTTCTGGTTATTAGTTCTGAATAATCATATCTCTGTTTCATTTGGAATAATCATATAGGATAAGGTATGAATAAGAAGCTATGTGGAGAAGGAATTTCAGAAAGGTAGAAAGTAGTGGTTTAAAGGCTTAAAGGGAAGTAACAGAAAAGGAAATGTTAACCTGGGATAGGGAATAGGAAGCAAGGAAAGAGTAAGTAATATTGGGAGGGATAACTAACAGTAAGACATCTTACAAAGTTATATGAAAGCTGACTACTGTAGAAGATTCTTAAAACACACATGCACACATACACACACATGATAAATTGCAGTTAAACTACAATGGAATGGCAATACCCTTATTAGGCAACATAGACGAACAAATAAAAAGCCTGGGGTCAAGACTGGATTACCCCACTTGTATTTCTTGGAAAGAGAGTTTCCATATAACCTTTAACATTATGGACTAGTGTCAATGTTGTTGCTTCCCACATGGAATGAGACTCTAGTACTGTATTGCTGAAGACACAATGAACTTGAGTCAAAGAACAGAAATATCAAGCTGGTACTGGTTTGGAATGCCCATCCCTATTGCATAGTTTTCATATTCCTGAAAGATGTCATACATGATAACAGAAGAGAAAATTAATCACCAATTTTTCCTAGCTGCAAGCCATAATAATGACCACCCAGGCAAGATATACCTAAGTGGTGAAATAGTGGTAGGAGTGTAATGGGAGTAACCAATAACTTTCTGATTGAATTGAAGCCTGACAGTACAAAACAAAAAACATACATGATACCATAGTTGCTCAAGAACCTGTGGACAGACAGATTGTAGGTGCTATAGAAGAAGCTACTACTAATATCCTGCTAAATTGAAATAGTTTTGAATGGCTCCTAATGATTTATGATTACATCCATACATTAATGCATCTCTTAGCCTCATAAATCAAGCTAAAACTTTCAGTAGATGGTGATTAAAGCAGAGACATAACACTGGCTTAGGTGCAGAGAATATGACAATATATATAACCTAGCTCTAACTGTGATAACTGTATCAGATCCCTTCCTCCCAAGTCTCTGAGATCACTTTGGATGAGGATGTATAAGACTGTAAAAGCCAGAGTCAGTGGATGACTACAAGGAAATAGTGTCCTCAGGATATAACAGGGCAGATGCACATGTTAACTCTTATGACTATAGCTGCTTGCAGAAGACTTGTGAAAGCCCAAGTCAGACTAAATCCCAGCACAGAGAGCAGAGCAAATGAAGTTACACCCAGAGCTGTGGCAGTACTGGCAATTGATGGTTGATAGAGAGATTTTGTTTGATTGTTTTTGTTGTTGTTTTTCAGAATGTTGCCCTTTTTAATTTGAACACTTCATAAAGGAAGGTCATCTGTGCAAGAATATATGGGCATAACAAATTGGATGTTATGGGTTATCCAAAAAAACAGAAAAGAAACTAAATTATATAATAAAGAAGAGGGGTGGATCTGGGAAGAGTTGAGGGATACCTATCATCAAAATATTTTGTATTAAACTCTCACTTTACTAATAAAATATATTGTGCAGGGAAGTGGGGAACCATGATCCTTGGCTGACTTCCTGCTCTTGCAAATAGTTTTAACAGCACATCCACATCTACCAATATTTTATACATAGCTAGTTTGTGCTTTTATGGCAATACTAATTCTCAATGACATCGATAGTTTAGCCTACAAGATTAAATATTAACTATTAGCAATTTTTGAACTAAACAGTGAAGTTCTTGGGTAGATCTACAGATTGGTGTGCCATGGTTTCCATGGTTCAAAGAGAAATTTATATTATGTTTGTATTAGCAATTGAAGAAAAAAAGCCACCTCCAATTCAGTGTCTTAAGACAATAGCCTATTATTATTTCTCATGACTGTGCATTTCTTTTGATATTTCTTATATTGGCAGAGGAGTATTATTGTGCTCTCAACCTCATAAGTGTGTTGTGTAGCTGGCTCTTTTCCCCTAACAATTTAAGGATCAGCAACTTTTCTGTACAGGACAGAGACTACATAGCAATTATTTCAGACATTGCACACCACTTATTGGCTCTACAACATAGCCTCAACTTCTGGCCTTTTAAACACAATTTAAACTGTAAATACATCTTAGAGTTGGGAAATTTGTAAAGCACTAAACATCCTTATGTATGAGACAATAGGCCATTACTTTCAAACCTTAGTTTGGGTCTGTACTTCCTGAACCGCAATAATGACTAACATGATATGATAATACCAAGGGTACAATGCAAGGAAGCATACCTCAGCAGTAACCAACAGCTCTCAAATGAACTCAAGACTCACTCAACAACAGGAAAACCATGCTTGATTCTTGAAACCTAACCAACTACCTAGGATCAGGGAAGTCCTGGATCTTATAGGACAATCTAAAATCACCAATTTACTAAGCCAGCCTAGTCCCTACTACATCTTACAGGTTTGTCCTCATACACACAGATAAGTGTAGCCTTCCCCTCCCCCAACCAAGGAACTTCTCTTTGCAATAGAGGGAAACCATTCCAGAAAACCACAACCAATTAAAATGTAGAGTTATGCAGTTCAGTTCCAATGGGTACAACTACAAAGCAACTCCTATTAGGGGCTCAGGGGATATTGTGGAACAGGGTCCACAAAGGTTGTAAGAGCCAGAGTTTCTGAGAGTTTCCTCTAAAACAATGTCTCTTAGTAATACAGTGTCAGAAGCTACACCCCAAAAGTCTCACCAACATGATTGCTTAAACATGAGCTGAACAAAAACAACAATAGGTATGCTAAAGTGGTTGTGAAACATTTAAACGGCTCAAACCTACACAAAGAGCTATAGGCATCTATGGAAAGCTCAGAGTATGAAGAAGAGTCTTTCCTCTGGAAGAGTACACTATTTGCTTATCCAATTTTGAATGATCAGCCCACAAAACATACATATAACTAACATTACTCAGATTGAGTAGGTTATATTGAGAAATACATATGGATATGCATGTAAATTTGTACATGTAACAACAATTACAGGGGAAAAGGCCATGCATTTGAAAGAGAGCAAAAGGTTGTTGATGGGAGGGCTTTCAGGTAGGAAAGAGATAATCTCAAAAACAGAAGAAATAAAAAAAAAATAGATCTATCATGACCATGGAGAGAGATCTGATGGTGTTTGTGAGTACAGTGCTGTAGCTATTACCATGAGGGCAAAAGAGAAGATGTGAAAGATCTGTTCTCTTTCCACCTGTACTTTTCAGGTTATGAATATGGTTCCTGAAGTCTGAGCATCTTGATTCATGGTAACTCAGACAAAAAGCACTAACAACAGAGAATAGATCAGCTTATAGATCAGAGAATAGAGCACTTCCACAACCTAATCTGATCCACTTCTGCCCTTCAGCAAATGTATCGTAGTAATTCTTTAATTAGCAAATTAGGTTTTGTTGTTGTTTTCTCATTCTTGAAATCTAAAGCAACCTGTCTATCTTATGGGAGGAAGGATACTTAGCAAAAGTCAGGAAAACAAACAACAACAACAAAAGGAACTAGGAATACAGGAACTTGGGTCTCTGAATAACAGAAAGTTGAAAAGAAGTATTTCAAAATAGATGGGCCAAATGTACGTGATTAGATCAGATCCTACGTAAACACTTCTGTGTGCTGAGAAAAGGACACATGAATGAGAACAGAAAGACTAAACAGTTAAAAATTAAAAGCCAAATAGCAGAATAATGTTTCATTTGAATTTTAACATTAATTTTTGGAATATTTGCATGTTTTAAAAATTTACTATTTAATGTCCAATTAAAACATTAATTAAGAAAAACAAGCTAAAGGAGCTTACCTAATTCCAGAAATGTAGCAGTACCTAACAGGCTTAGTGTAATAAGAAAATGAGAAATGTACAAAGGATAGCATGCTGGGCAAGCAAGGGCAGTGTTGAAAATCAATAAGTACTTGCCACATTCTAACAAGGATATTCTATTGATTTTTTTTCAAACTTTAGTCTGCTTCCAATTGGAAAGTTTCCATTTGCCATATATCTGTAAGCATATGCTGATGTATATAGACAATATCAAACTGTCCATCTATCAACTAAATAATATCAAAATGTGATGATCAAAAATATGTCAACCCTGTGCTCTATAACACTGTCTCTCTCTCTCTCTCAGATATTTGCTATTATTTTCATATTACAGGGCATTTTTATCAATAGCTTCTCAGAATTTTATAACTTAAAGATTTTACTTTGAAGGAGAGTTTGTTATTAGTGCAAACAATTATACAGTATATCAATTAAATTAGTTATCATCCTATTTTCTTGTGTTTTATGGTCAATTGGACATTTGACAAATGTTCTCAGTAAAGTGCTTACCACAGAACATAAGGGCCTAAGTTTTGATCTTCATCCACCATCTAAAAGGAGGGCCCAGTGGCACTTCTCTGTATCCTTGGCAGTGTAGGGAATTTGATGTAGAGATATGCACATATTTGGACCTTTCAAAACCTCAGTCTAACTGAATCAATGAGCTACAGGTTAAATAAGATATTGAATCTCAAAGAAATGTGGAGAGAAATTGAGGAAAACAATAGGTATCAGCCATGAGCCTACACATGCACAAACACAGGCAGATGCATACAGAAACACAAATCTATTGCACACACAAAACTACAGGTACTCTGGAACTTCTTAAAAATACTTTCTCATACTTAAGTTGGTTTGGATGCCAGTTTGTACAGACAGCCTAAAAAATAGCAGATAATCATTTTAAAATAAACAGGAATTTTAACAAACAATTAAGAGTAAGGGATTAAACAGGAAAGTAGTAGCTCGATGAAACAATGGGGTGTGGACTTTCACAGTGCTGGTAAGGAACTAGGGTCTCTTGTTCTGTGTGGTGATGCCATTAAATCTTTTTTCCAGCTCATCTCCAGTCCTTTGAGACCTCCCCAACTGCAGAAACTGTTTCTACCAGAGATTCAACGCTGCCACACTAGGCTGGTACCCAGGTAGCACGGATCTTTGTCCTTCCCTAGCTTCCTTTCTAGTCTTTCCAGAATTATCTTTAGTCTAGTTGCAACCTCCTTGCCTGTGGCCTTTTCCCAACTCAGCTCCATCTCCTTGGGACTCAGTCTCTAGGTGCAATCCCAGGTTCACCCTAGTTCTTTGCCCCAATCCTTTCAGCATTTCCTTCTAGCTTCTCTCCATTTCTTAGTGGCTCCCTGCTGACCTGAAGATAAGCTATACAGCAGTGACCTCATACCTGACTCACTTGGCTGGGATCCAGAACTGCTCTCTACCAGACAGCTCTGTGTTATCAGATTTGGCTGAGACTCAGGGACTCCACAGCTGCAAAACTTGGCTATGACTCAGAGTAGGTAACAGCAGACAAAGAGAGGAGCACCCACTCAGCAAAGCAAGCCCTGATATTTTCACCAGGAAGGACCACAAAGGTTAGAACTTCAGATTACTAGATCCGGGTACAAAAATACAAACATGTACGAAATGATAATATGGCTCACCCCTAAGCCAGAAACCCTACTGTGTTAGGTCCAAGAAAAAAAAAATTAGCCAAAACACAAGAAAAAGACTTCAAAATAGCAATTATGAATACATTTAAACATTTTTAAGTTATGAATAAATGCCTTAATGAAGGCCATGAAAATGCAAAAGTAGAATTAATTAATGAGAAAGTTCAAGACATGAAAGCATTTTTAAAAATTGAATCAATTACTAAAGAAAACAAATTAAAATAAAACATAAATGAAAATCTCAGGATGCAAACAAAAACCTCAGAGGTATGACTCTTTAATAAATTAGAAGACATGGAAAAGTAAACATAAATATCACCCAGCTTCAAACTTTGCATCTGACAACAGAGATCTGGATTTGCAAGATAGATTGGTACAAGAGTGACCCAAATGTTATTGATTTAACCAGCCACTTTTTTTCTTGGATTTCAAACCAAATCCATAAGATAAAACCCATACATGACACTGCCTATGTGTCCAAGAACCTCAGACTAGAAGGCCCAGTGGAAAATCTACCACCATTATTCTGTTACAGGAACATAGTAATAAAATGTCTCCCAGTGACAAATTGTTATACCTAGAGAACAGAGTAGCACTCAGTCTGTGTCAGGCATGCTTCTTGTAGTCAATGACAATTTACAAAGAGATTGCTACATGGAAAATGTACTGAGAAAGAGAGACTTGTGGATACTCAGCCATATTCCTCCACTCAAGGTTCAGGAATCTATGTAGAAAAGAAGGTGAAAAAAATTGTAAGAGCCAGAGGTGGATAAGGACAAGGAAACAGATTCTTCGAGACACAGTGTGAAATCACAGAGACACTGACAGCATGAACATGGCTTGCTCAGATGAAACCAGATAAAATTCTAGCATTGAGAAGGGGAAGTGGACACAAAGCTCCACCACTAACCAAGAACCTATTTGAAATGGATATCAGCTGTGAAAGTAAGTGTCAGCTTTCTCTGATGGATTGTTACTGTGTTTACAACCATATTTCACAGAAGGCTCCATATCAAGGGCGAGCTGGACTCCATATTTTTGTTTGCTTTGGTTCCTTTGCCCCACTGCTTTTGTTTGTTCGTTTACTTTTATGGTCTATTTTGAATTACTTTTTTGTTGTTTTTGTTTCTGTTCTTTTTTATGAAAGAGAAGAGAGATTGTGAAATGGGGTGGGTAGTTAGGACTGTTTGGTAATGAGATATTGAGATATATGGCTACAAGACACTATTCATTGTGATTTATTAAATGCCCGTGAATATTGGACAAATGTGCAAACTCATCATTTTGGTCTTTTTGATAAGACTAGAGTACTACAAAGGAAGAAATTTTGAATTCATTTTCCCCTTTTACTAAAAACAGATTCTTTATTCATACAATACATCCTGATTACAGTTTCCTCTCTCTCCCCTCCCAGTTCCTCCTCATGCCCCCTCCTATCCTGATGCACACCCTTTCTGTCTCTCATTAGAAAAGAACATGCTTCTAAGAGATGACAACAAGACAACAAAATAAAATATAGTAAGATAAAATAAAAACCATCACATCAAACTTAGACAAGGCAAACCAACAGAAGGAAAAAATCCCCGAGCAAATGCACAAGAATCAGAGACCCACTCATTAACCTACTCAGGAGTCCAATAAAATCACTAAACTGAAATCTATAATATATACACAGAAGACCTTCTGCAGAGCCTGTGTAGGTCCTGTGCTTTCTGCTTCAGTCTCTAAGTTCATAAGAGCTTTGCTCAGATATTTTATATGGCCTTTTTCTGGAATCCTCCATCCAATATGGCTGTTACACTCTTTCCTCTCTCCTCTTCCATGGTGTACCCTGATGTGAAAATCATGTTTAATATAAAGACCAAATCACTGAAGACAAGCCAAACTGAAATGTTGCAGAAAAAGAAAATATGAAGTATGACAAACTTTAAAACCTTAGTGGAAAGGTACATCAACAGACCAGGTTATATGAAAAACAGATGATCAGGTTTGTAAGACCAAGTAAAATGATAGGATCATAATAAAAGCTCAGTGATACATGTATGTACACAACTCACAAGCTTGTGTGTGTGTGTGTGTGTGTGTGTGTGTGTGTGTGTGTGTGTGTGTGTGTGAAGGGAACATGAGAGAGTGAGCTCTTGGATACCATGAAACACCACATTTTCAAATCACAGGCCAAGTAGAGAATCCTGAACCAAATGCAAAGAAGCCATTCAAACACCAAATAGGATTAGAAAAGAAACTGCAAGATATATTATAGTTAAACACTATAAAAATACACTTGGGAGGCAGGGATCTGCCTGGATCTCTGTGAGTTCAAGGCCACACTGGGAACAGAGCCAGGTGTGGTGGCACACGCCTTAATTTCCAACACTAGTTAACCCTGGAGGTTTGGAGGTCTGGAGGTTTGTACAGACAGACAGAAAGTGACAGAACTGGGCAGGAAGAAAAAGTGATGTAGCTGAATATAGCAGAAGAAAAAGGCATATAGGCATGGGTATACAGGAAGAGAAAGTGATGTAGCTGGATATGGCAGAACAGAAAGGCATATGGGCATGGGTATACAGAAAGTAGCTCACTTTGGACACTGAGATGTCGGTGAGATGAGGTTAGCTTGTGGCTTTTCCTATTCCTCTGAACTCTCAGGTTTTCACCACTATATCTGGCTCCAGGTTTTTATTTAATAAAAAAACATTTGGCAAATTTGTCTACAGATTGGTGGACAAGAATTTTGGAGAGGGAAATGTTGGGGAGATTTCTGGATTGTTAAAGGCGAAAAATGAGATTATGATCATGTTTTGTTACATACATGTATGAAGTTCTTGAAAAAAAAGAAAAGCTATGAAATGAGAAGATAGATGTTTACCAAGATGGAGACAAACATTTAAAACAGAATTTAGCTTATAAAAGGATTTGTGTTTATGTCATTTGTTTTCATGGGCTGTATTCCACTCTGTTATTCTAAATCACAATAAATGTTTTGTTGATATATCTAATTCATTTATTAAGATGTAAAATTTATGATTTTAAAGAATCCATAATCTTTAAGAACAAGGTAATTTTCATAAAAGCAGATATAAATTCTCAACACTGCTAACCACGTTATTGTTATGGTTTCAATTTAAGATCATATACATTTGTTTGCATTATTTATTTGTGGTTTTCACCATTATTTAATTAATATAAATTTCTATGAATTAATAATCATTATTTAATTAATATAAATTGCTATGAGTTAAAACAAGTGTAAAATTAATGACAAAAACATCTGCTGTGAGATAATATCTTCCTCATATAATCGGGAAGCTGTATGCATGAAATTGCAACAATATGGTTACTTAAATAAGACCTGACAAAATGACACCAGCAATTGACATGCCAATATGAATGTTCAAATCTCAAAGGTCCACACCCCTAGATGAAGAGCCACAGGTAATTAATGGATAATGAAAGGGGAAAAAAATCAATCTTTTCCAGGGATGAACACTCTGGTAGGTTATTCAATCCCAAATGATCAGGCCAAAATACATATACATGTAAGCAACACTAATTTGATGTAGCTGCATCCATGAATTTTTATGAATATAACAATAATTAAAGAAAGACCCTGTGACTTTGCAGAGGGGTAGGGCATGAGAGGAGTTGGAGGATGAGGACAGAAATGAGATAAACACTCATACAAAATTCTCAAAACAAAACTAAACCACAACAAAGTTATACAAGTGATATAATATTTAAAAAAAAATAATAAAAAACCTTGGATTTCTATTATCCACTTATGAGTGAGTACATACCATGTTTGTCTTACTGGGTTTGGGTTACTTCACTCAGGATGATTTTTTTCTAGTTCCATCCGTTTGCCTGCAAATTTCATGCTGTCATTGTTTTTCTCTGTTGTATAGTACTCTATTGTGCATATGTACCTCATTTTCTTAATCCATTCTTCAGTTCATGGGCATCTAGTTTGTTTTCCACGTTCTGGCTATTATAAATAGTGCTGCTATGAACATAGTTGAGCATGTATCTTTGTGGTATATGCCCGAATGGTATGGCTGGGTCTTGAGGTAGATAGATTCCCAATTTTCCGAGAAACCACCATACTGTTTCTTTCAATAGATAATTGACTAAATTTCTTCATACTACTGAGTCAATAAACTGTTTTAAAATTCCACAGTCTTTATAAATTCAGACATATTAACATTTTAGGCTCTTTAAATTATCCAGCCTCTTTTTGAAAGTTCAAGTCTTTCAAAAGTGGGGGGTGCTCTTTAAAAAACAAAATTAAATTAAAGACAAAAGAAACAAGGGAAGCATCACAATCTGAACAATGCAAAACCCAACTCCAACCATATAAATAACTTAATGTCCAATTACCTGGGATTCACTCACAATCTTCTGAGCTCCTCTAAGGAGCTTGAGTGTCTTCTCCATCTCTGCCCTCTGCAGCACACACAACTTGTCTTCTAGGCTCTGGCTGGGGATGACCACTCCACTGCTGTTGCAGGTCTTGGTGATCATCCCATGGCACTGGCATCTCCAAAACAGTGCAGACTTCTGCTAGAACTGGGCTGCACTTTCACCGATAGCCTCTCATCAGCTCCCTTCATGTCACCAAGCCTCACTATTTTTTTCATGACCCCTTCAATCCTGGGCTTTCAATCGACACTGAGATTGCATGTTCACCAATGGCTACTCCTAGTGCAAAGCCTCAGATGCTCTCCATGATCTCTTTATCCCTTCAAAACCAGTACCACCTGGGTGACTCTCACACATTACCAAGTCCAGCTGATAGCATGAGATACAATCTTGGCTGCCTCTGGAACATAGCTTCTCTGTGCTCACTGGAAACACTTCACAGATTTCACTTCAGTGATGCTGTTCTCTTCTTAATTGTTGCTACTTTTTAGCACCATTTAACCAGCATCAGTTGTCCCAGTAATGCAAAGGTTTTTGCTCCAGTATTTCTGGTATCTTGTTGATCACAGCTGGTTCTTCAGCCCCAGCTAACCCAAATCACAGAATTGTGAATCAAAATAACAAATGGCTCTGATGGTCTTTAAGCTTCCCTCTGAAACTTCACAAGCCACACCACCATCCTCTGCACTGCTCTCAACATTCTTATCTTTCAGATTCCCACAGAACTCTTAACATTCAATAGTTTTTGTAGCCCCAAATTCCAAAGTACTTCCATAACCTTCCCCCAAAACATGGTTACATCTGTCACAGCAATACCCCACTTCATTGGTACCAACTTGTCTTAGAGTTTCTATTGCTGCAACAAAGCACTATGACCGAAAAGCAAGTTGGAGAAAAAAGGGTTTATTCAGCATATACTTCCAGACCATAGTTTGTCATTGCAGGAAGTCAGAACCAGAACTCAAGTAGGGCGAGAACCTGTAGACAAGAGCTAATGTAGAGACTACAAAAGGGAGCTGCTAAGTGGCTTGCTCCCCCATGGATTGCTCAGTCTGCTTCCTTATGGAACCCAGAGCCACCAGCTCTGCAACGGCACCACCCACCATGGGCTGGGCCCTCGCTCATTGATCACTAATTGAGAAAATGCCTTACTGCTGGATCTCATGGAGGCATTTCCCAACTGAGGCTCCATCCACTTTGATGACTCTAGCTTGCGTCAAGTTGACACAAAACCAGCCCATACAGTAGTAGTTAGGCAAATGGACTCTACAGTCATCAGGGACTGACAATAAAGGTTGACAATATTTAAGGAGAATTTGCTGTTTGACATCTAATCCACCTCATTTTCCCTACCGTGAATAACAAAGCAAAAATTCACTCAAACTTTTTAAAAGCTTTTACTTTCACTTAAAATTAGATTGCATTTTCTGTGTGTGTGTGTGTGTGTGTGTGTGTGTGTGTGTGTGTGTGTGTGTGTGTATGTAAGTATGTTTTGGGTGTGGATGTAAATATCAGAGAACATCTCCTGGGAGTAGATACATTCCTCCCATAGTGTTAATCCCAGAGGTTGAATTCAGTGTTAACCTGAGGTAGTCAGTGTGCTGACTGATTATTAAGGGTAGGAAACTGGCTGATTCGATGAACAATGTTTAAGTAGTTTCTATAAAGGTATTTTCTTCTCAAAGTTTTCATACCACAAGCCTTGAAAAAAGATGATTTTCAGCCATTATTGCCATATATGTATTCACATAGGAGAATTTAAAATATGTAAGACTACATCCACTATGAAGTCCATCTTTTTTTTTCCTTTACCATAATAGCTCAACTTTGTTTTCCTTTATAATAATGCCAAAAGGTAGTGCTATTTGAAAATTGGAATTTGTATTTGATTTCATATTCATTATAATGTTTTAAAGATTAAACATACAGTTGAAAAGCATGCAAAGAAGAAAATTAAAAACAGGAAAGCATGCTTACAAGCACTCAACACTCAAATTTAGAAAATTTGCAAATTCTATGAAAGTGAAAATACACATTTGATTTGATGTGACAATTATAAATATTTTTTGATAACTCATAGTATATAAAAAGAAAAAGAATCAAGAAATGAAATTATTGTTTCTCTGAAATATTGGAGATAAGTATCATTTATTAAAATTACTTTAACATATTTCTAAATAAAAGTGAGGGTTTTTTTTACTGTATTTAAAGTACACTTTTTTTTTTCAGAAGCAGTTGGTTTTGGCATTTGGTTCTGAGTTATTGCCATTCAGACAGAATTACAATGACTTAAAAGAGGAATCCCACACAGTTTTTCTGCCATTTATTGATTATCCTTCAGCTTATAAAGAGCTTGTAAGGTTAAAGCATTTAAAGATTTTTCACAAGCATTGATCAAATTTTTGCAATGCTGAAAGCAAGCAAATATAAATCTGGCTCAGGCAAAATATACAATAAACATTATTGTTAAATGCATGATCAGAGCAATTTCTGCACTTTTTCATTATCAGTAAGATGTACAGTTTTTAAACTTGTAGCATATATAGATTAATTCTTATTTAATTATCACATTATGATTGCTTGGTTATTTATGATTGATTTAATTGAAATTAAGCACATGATTATATTTGAGGGATAATATTTTGATTATTGTAAAGTTTTTGTTTAAATAAATCTAATTCCTTTACATCCCTGTATAGGTAATTGTAGCTAGAGTTTCTCTCTGGGTCCTACCAAGTCTCTGCAGTCCCAGACCCCACTTATAAAATAATCACTCAGATGCTTATATTAGTTATAAACTGTATGGCCATGGCAGGCTTCTTGCTATCTAGTTCTTATATCTTAAATTAATCCATTTCTATTAATCTATACTTTGCCACATGGCTTGTGGCTTACAAGTACCTTACATCTCTCTTGTCATAGCAGCAGCTGGCAGTGTCTCACTCTGCCTCAGCCTTCCACTTCCCAGAATTCTCCTCTCTCCTTGTCCCACCTATACTTCCTCCTGGCTACCGGCCTATCAGTGTTTTATTTATTAACCAATCAGAGCAACACATTTAACATACAGAACATCCCACAGCAGGTAATATTATTTGAAATTCATAAATATAATATCACTATCTCTGTCTTTGTCTTTATTTCTAGATCTATCTTATATGTGTATATGTTGTAAATAGGTGAACTACTCCTATCATCCTCTGTCTTTTCTGAAATACTATAACAAAGTGAGTCCTAATTAAAAACATATGTATGAATATATTATATCACATTATATATGCATATATGAATGCATCTATATATAATACATACTGTTATATATGTGTATATATATATTACAAAAATTTTATTCACAAAATCTTACAATTCCATGTCATGCATATTTTGCAAAATTAGCTTAATATAATTCTACTTTGCTAGATGGTGATTGTATGTGATGTTTAAATGAAACAACAGCTATTATTAAAAAGTTTTATGATTGTCAAAATCATCATAGTCACAGCTTTTGTTTCAGTCAAATCAATGGACTAAATCTCAAAACTATAAGCCAGCCCCAATTAACTGTTTTTCTTTATAAGAGTTGCCATTGTCATGGTGTCTCTTCCCAGCAATAAAACCCTAACTAAGACACCATCGTTAGGTGTCAACTTATTAGTATGCATCTTTATTTGCATTTTAAATTTGTACACAGGTGACTATATATACAGATATGCTATTATATATTGATTAAGATCATATCAGTGGTTAAATGTAATATTGATTGAGATAATATCAGTGGTTAAATGTGGTAAACTATATTATATTTAAGTTAAAAGACATTAAGCATTCCTCAAGGAATTTGTCATCAATGCTAAAATATGTAATGTGTTTGTGGTTGCATGCCTAATAGCTGTATCATGTTAGGTAGAATCACAACCTGGTATAGTTTTTATCTGGAGATTAAAGAGATGTGATTATGTGTCAAATTGGTAAGAATGGGTTGATGATGGCTAATATTGGTTGTCAATTTGACACCCTCAGGAATTAAGAAAATAGGGACCCCAGTAAGGTATTTTCTTGATAGATTCTGGTATCAGCTCAGATAAAAAATATCAAAGGAAACTTTGTGTTTTATCTGTATGCCCCACTTTCACTGCCAAGTCCACATCTATCCTGTTACTACAGAATTTCTGTGTAATATAAGAACCAAATTCACGCATATTCTGATGTAGACTGAAGAACAGTAGCTCTCCAGGAATGCTCCAAGCCTGGGAAAGCAGAGATATCCACCTAAACATCTAGTGTGTTCTCATTCTTTTCAGTTTGAGTCTACCCATTTTCAGTTTCAATTGGACTCCCCATACTGTATCATATAAATTAAAACACACACACACACACACACACACACACACACACACACACACAATATATATATATATATATAATATATATATGGAGAGAGAGACATGGCAAATTATAGATGAATAGAAATGGGTTAATTTAAGATATAAGAACTAGATAGCAAGAAGCCTTAGCCATTATTTCAAACAGTTTAAATAATATAAGCCTCTGTGAGTTTATTTGGATCTGAGTGGCTGCAAGCCCAGGCCAGACTAGAGATAACTCCAGCTACAGTGGTGTGTGTGTGTGTGTGTGTGTGTGTGTGTGTGTGTGTGTGTATGAGAGAGAGAGAGAGAGAGAGAGAGAGAGAGAGAGAGAGAGAGAGAGAGAGAGAGAGAGGGATTCATGTGCTGGGGAGAGAGGCAGATGTGAAGAGGCAGGATGGTGAGGAACAGACTGACATAGATGGCCTCCTAGCCATCCAGGGCCATGGTAATGCTGGGCTTGAGCTGCTGACAAGAGCCATAACTTGGCCCATGGCCCTGACGTAGCTGTGGGGGGTCTGTGGTTATGTCCATGGCTGCGGTTACCACTGAGTCTTGGCTACATGTAACCATGTTAATATCTATGGCATGTGCCCCCACAGGGCTCACAGTCTTGGCTGTCATCTGAGGTACTGTAGGTCTTAGAGTGTCAAGCTGTCAACAGGGTCATAAGAGACTGGGTGGCTTACGCTGCCACCTGGGGACATGGTGTTGTCCAGTCCTAAGATGTGGATGTGGGCCATATCTGGGTCTGTGGCTCTCTGGATCCAAAGTCTTTGCTGACATCCAAGGCTCCTGTTGACATTGATTGCTATGCAGATGCCAGGATCTGGGCCCACACCTGGGGCCATGTGGTTGTTTAAGGGCTACACTGCCACTGAGTCCATGCTGATTAGAATGACCTGCACTGCCAACTAAGGCCATGGTGACATCTGGGCCTGGACTGCCTACAAGCACCATGTCTGGGTCCATGGTCCAACCACAACTGTGATCTGTAATGATATCCATAGACCATAATGCCACAAAAGGTCATGCAGACATCAGGCACCTGGACTACCAGCTAGGGCCATGTTAGTGTCTGAGGATTGAACCTGTGCTGGGGCCATGCAGATCTGAGTATCCTGTGCTGACAGCCAGGCCCATGGTGTCATCTGGGTTTGGCCTACTGTCAGTGACCATGACTGGGACCATGGCCCTGCCACAGCTTATGTTTGTGTTAATTCCATGGCACAGGTTACCACGAAAAACAGTATAGGGCTACAAAGAGTAGGTCCTATCACTCACTGGCTACAGCACTAGAGAGAACTGGCCCTAAAACTCCCCAGCACAGCACAGTAGAGCTGTCCCTGTGGGTCGGGGTGACAGTGAGCCAGCCCTGAAGATGTGAGAGTGGGATAGGTAGCCCCATGGTCTATCACCCCCTTTCCCCCTACCCCTTGCCCCTCACTTTTCCTCAGCTACTGAAGACAGGAAAATCTAGTCCTGGGGTCACAAGCAGGGGAGAGCTGATCCTGCCTCTCACTGAATGCAGCACTCAGGAGAGTGGGCCTTACATCTTGCCTAGGCAGCACAGTAGTCCTGACTCCTTTAATGGGGGTGCAGGTGATCCAGCAAAGCAAACACATGTGGGAGATCTGACAAAGCCCTCATCTGTCATGCAGTGGAGTTGGGCAGGGAAAAATGAACTCCCTCCTCCCCCATGCCTTTCTGCCTGTGGAGAGTGGAAGACTTGTTCCTGAGGCCACAAGAGTAGGAGAACTGGCCCTGGTGGTATGAGTGCAGGTGATCCAGCACAAGGTCATGAGAACAGGAGAACTGGCCCCACTCCTTGATCTCTGCTGCATGGGGTGAGCTAGCTGGGGCAGTGCTGCAGAGCTTGCTCAGATGGTGATGGTAAGGAAAAGTTGGTGGGCTGAACAACCCAGCAACCATCCAGGTCCAGAGCTAGGAACATGACGGAGCTCACACATCAACACCCACCTCATCTGTGAACTGCTGGAGCATATGAAGGGGCTGCACCTACAGATCCAAAGCTGCAGGATCTCCATGACACAAGGCAAAAACAAGCTATCCAACAGGAGTCCCATTGAGGGCCTTGTATCAGCAGTGTATTTTAAATCAGAGACCTCAAACCAGACTCATTGCAGTGAACACTTTAAATAAAGATGTATGGACTGAAGGGAATATTGTATGACTCACTGGGCCACACTACAGCTTCCTTGTAGATACGTTGTTGTTGATGATGTTTCAATTTTAGGGTTTTTTTTTTGTTGTTGTTGTTTTTACTTCAAATTTTTGTTTTGGGGAGAGGGAAGTTGCAAGGGCAGAGGGTGGATGCACAGAGAGACAGGGAGATGAGTATGATTAGGATGCATGATGTGAAATCCACAAAGAATCAATTAAAAAGAAGTTAAAAAAAGAAATACTCATTTATTAAATGTAACTATCTATTAAGGAAAAATAATAGCCTTATCAAACATTCGAATATTATAATCATGGATAAATTACATTTGTTGTTCACTTTAAAGTAATGGAATTTGATATTTAAGAATATAAAAACATTCCAAATCATCTAAACTCAACTGCAAAGACATGCAGAAAGTAATTCATATTTTCTTTTGTACAAAAGTACTGTCAATAGATAAAATCGAATTTTATTAAGTGATAAATGTTGTTCAAATCTTTGGTAGTCTTATAAAAAATACAGAGCCATATATCAGGGTGAAAGCTGAAAGGTCAGAGAGGCAGAACAAGCCACAGCTGCCACCTATTACCTCACCAACTCTACAAATCCTCTGACTGAAATCCTCTAAGTCTTCACCCAAAAGGGTCTCAGCTGGATTGCTTTAGTTCCTATTTCCTCATACCTTATATACATTTCTCCACCCTGCCATCACTTCCTGGAATTAAAGGTATGTGCCACCATTGCCTGGATCTGTTTCTAGTGTGGCCTTGAACTCACAGAGATTCAGATTGATCCCTGCTTCCCAAGTAATAGGATGAAGGATGTGTGCCACCACTGTCTGGCATTTTTGTCTAATCTAGTGGCTGTCTGTCCTCTGATCCTCAGGCAAGTTTATTAAAGTACACAATATATCACCACATTTCCCCCTTTTTGTCTAAAATGATAAAAGGTTATAACTATTATAAGAAAAACTATCTATAATAAGTACAATAAGTATATGCAATATATACATTCATGAATTATATTAACAATGTCCAGTCCATTAACATTTGACAAATTCAGAGAAAATACTCCATTATTTATCCCATTTTGGTGAGTCCAAAGTGTACCTAATTCATTTTCTATCCTAACTTCTATTGCCAGCCAAAAATATCTTTTGATGTCTTTCAATTTTATACACGTTACACCTCTTCAGTGAGTTTCTTTTCTGAATTTGTTAACAAGGAAAAAATATAACTATCTAATCTTCAACTCCCTCAGAGACCCAAGAAGGAAATAATATGACCTAAGTAAGCAGGGAGTATAAAATAGAGATTTCTAAAAAATGTGAGAAATGAGAGAAACAACTGGCTGCCTAGACAGTCACCCAAGTTTTCTCTACAACATTGGAGCATCCATCTTTGGCTTGTAGGTCTAGCCTATCTGAAAGGGCCTTTATACCTTGTCTTGACAAGTTTGGGCAGTCATTTTTGTGTGTATGTCCTACTTGTCTGTTTTTGACAGCATACTGTCAGCAGTGGCAGCAAAGGCATTTTCTTGCTCAGTGGCTAACTTGCCACAAAGAAAGTAAACTCCATATGGAGTTTCTCCAATGCCCATCATCTTCTCTGAAGTTTATTGGTGCTGCCAGGAGCAAACACGTCACATTGTCATAAAAAATAAGAATCTGTGTTATTAAAACTCTTAAATGTCATAATCTGTAGATCTTTGAAGTGTTTGAAGATGAACTGTATATCTAAGATATATCTCAGTTTTACATTGAAAACATACCTAACATGACTACAAATTGGATTGTAATGGATGACTAACCACTAACTTGCATTTCTTTATATCCTAATTAGATGGTAATAATAACTTTAAAGGACTAGCAATTTGCATTACATTGTTAAATGAGCTGTATAGCTACAATACCTTGAACAAGATTAGAAATGTAATATACAACATTTTCTAACAAAATCAATCTCAAATTTATATCAATATACATAATTTGTATACAATATACAAAAATCAAATCCCATGTAAAATATTGAAAACTAGTAGTTGTTTTCTAAAAGTAGATTCACTAATCTACCCTTTTTATCTTTTATCCATATACTCTCTTTTTTCTTTTCAGAGTAGATTTAATAATCTACCCTTTATCCATTATTTCTATACCTTTTTTGAGATTAGATTCAATAATCTACCTCTTACCTGTATCCTCTTTTTTCTTTTAGAAAGAGGTTGATTATGACCAACAACAATTTTTAACCACCCCTAAACAAAGACAAATATCCACAATCCATCTTTGGGGAATGTGGGCATAGTTTTCTAGGCTACTTCCTGCTGATTGAGAGTGCTGGTAGTCTTATGGGAACACAAAGAAAATTAGGATTATGGTCAATATCTAACTGGAATAGTCTGTGAGGCTGTATCATCTTAGACAGCCATCTTGATATTGTCCTGAGCAGTCCTAATTTTAAACTAGTAATAATAATCAATCTCTGTACACTAACAGTACTTTATATAATGGATTCAACATCACACTTGGAAAATAAATATTCTACAGAATTGTTGTAGGGTATTCTTGTAACTGTAACATAAGTAACTATATTGTACAAAATGATGTCACTGTGATGATTATACTTTAGTTTTGTTCTCAGTATTTTCTCTTTAACTTTCTGCAACACTGAACCCTATTGATTTCCATCAAACAAAGCTTTTTGAGCTCTTCTGGTATAGATTTTTGGGGCTTTCTTGTGCATTTTTTTTTCTTTTTTTCTCTAACTTTTTCTTCCGTTCTCTTTCAAATAAATGTTTGATAATATAATAGGTAAAGCTTATATACTTATAAATCCCTGGAACATTTCTCATATGAAAACCTACAGACAACTTGATTTAGTATGAATAAAATTTAACACTACACAAACACACACATATACACAAACACACACACACACACACACACACACACACACACACACACACATATACATATAACCCATTCTCTCTTGCTCCCACCTAGATCAAGTCAGTTAGAAACTGGAGCTTGAACCTAGATTTTCATTTCTACCCTCTAGTCTCTGGGCTTACTATATATTCCACAGATTAATAACTACTGCTTTATACACCCATCTCCTTTATAACCATTATCATATCATCTAGTAGGCAAATTATGTGACATTACCTTTAAAAGTCCAACCATAGTCTTGCTCAGGCCCATTGTCTCATCTTGTCATTAGAAATCAGTAGCAATAATATTGTAGCATTGCATGTACACTGAAATATTTACTATAGTGTACATGTAAATTTTGTTTCTTATTAATCAGTAGCAATGGTGACAATTTTATTACAAGATATAATAGTGAAGTTAATTTTCTGATTCTTTCTATAAATAATAGTTTTAATTAATCCCTCAAAATTTTCATATATTTATGTATTTAATCACATCTATTCAGGGCTATTTTTTCCAATTCCCTCTAAGTATCTCCATTTTGTATTATCTCAACTTCCTTTCTTCTTTTTCTTGTAGTTTCTAATAATTCCTGAGTCCAATTAGTGCTATTTGTATGCACATGCATGTTGGTCCATCCACTGGTGTTGGGAAGCCTAACAGAAGGCATATTCAAAAGGACAGTGATCTCACCCTCCTTCAGGAGACTTGAAATATCAGTATCTCCCCTTATAATGTGGAGTGTTGGAGGCCATCATCTATTCTGGGGTTTTGAATGTCTTGATTTTGTGATGGTCATGTCAGGTAGCCACAGTTTCTGTGAGATGATATGTGTAACATCCATGTCATATAAAAATGTCAGAATTTCACACTTCTCTGAATCCACTAGCTCTTACATTTTTCTGTCATCATTTTTGCAATATTCCCTGACCCTAGGATGTGATTGACTCTTTGACCAGGTATAAGTCTGCCTTAACCACAAACCACTACAGAAATAATTATTTTTTGACCAAAGTTGAGATAAGTAAAATCTGTATGTATTAACATAAATGTTTAGAAAGCAGTTTGATCATTCAGTCAATTAAAAACTGTAGGTTCCCCCAACACCTGTAATCTCTCCAGTCATGGGCTATTAGGTTTATAGTATCATAACCAAAGAGAAAGTCATTGGTTATCCTAAAACTTTAACAACATTATTATAAAATAATCACATCTTGACATTCAAGTTAGTATTGTAACATTCAAGGTCCAGCCCTGCAAAGACCACTGATGTCTGTCCTCTTCCAGAAACATGTAATAATAGCCCCTTCTGGCACTATGTAAGCTAGACATCAGGAAGAGTGTTTTCTGCTCAATTTGAAGTTTATTTCTCTATGCTGTGATTTCAAAGTGACTTGTGTCTTCATCAATAAGGTCCCACCAGGTAGTGCAGTGTGCTTTCATTCCACTGCTCTACCCCACCATGTAGTTATGGTGGACAGCCACGAGCATTTAAATACCATGTATTGTTTTGAATGTCTCTGGAGCCTCTATGACCAACAATCCATAAAGAGGTCACCTTTGCCTGGCAGAGAGATTCTCATTTAATATGCCATATTTCTAGGAGTACCATTGTCCACCTATGCAAGGTACATCTGTTCAAAACATCACTTTTAATTAGCTTACAAATTTATCATCAACATAAATTAAGTTCTTGGATTTACAAAAATCATCTATTCCCATCTACTTTGGCTCAACTTCTTCATATTAAAATCTTAAAAATATGTGGCTCTTGGATATCACTAGTCTTACTATACATTTTAAGAACTATTTAAAGCTGGGCCGTGGTGGCTCACACCTGTAATCCCAGCACTCAGGAGACAGAGGCAGGTGGATCCCTGTGAGTTAGAGGCTACAGAGGTATTCCAGGACAGGATACAGAGAAAACCCTGTCTCTAAAAACAAAAACAAACAAACAAAAAGAACTAGTTCAGACTCAGTCATTGGGTGTCTAAGTAGCACATTGGTTTTTATGTGACTGCATGTGGAATTTTCAGGACTGAATACCATTTGCATTTCATAAAGCAGTACTTTTAATTGATAATGTGTTCAAATAAATCCATTAATGAATTAATTTAGTTCAAAAATATTATATGCTGTCTGCTTTGAATGTTTTAGTGTGATACTCACACAACACATTTTATATGTTCAGCAGACACTTGGCCTGACAAAATACTGGATTCCTTATTTTTTACTTGTTAAATTTAAAGTGACAATAATTTTTTTTGAGACAGGTTTCTTTGTGTAGCTTTGTGCCTTTCCTGAATCTCTCTCTGTAGACTAGGCTGGCCTAGAACTCACAAAGGTCTGCTTGGTTCTGCCTCCCAAGTGCTAGGATTAAAGGCATGTGCCACCACTGCCTGGTGACAACAATATTCTTATAAGCTAAAACTGCAAATGATTGTTTAGCAGATCAAAGAGTTATTTAATTTACTATAACTGATTACAGATGTGCTTTGTATATCAATATAAAGTTTTATAAATAAATGTCACATTCACCTGCCTTTTTTAGTAAAGTGAATTCATATACATTTAAGGTAATATAGAAACAAAATTGTACTCTAAAATGCTTAATAAAAATATGATCTTTAAACATGCTCATGATATACAAGATTAATTTTAACATTCAATTCCAATGTCATTACAGAGAAAATGCATTATAATTCAAGGGACAATGTATACTTTCCTTTTCAGTGTAGACTAATGAAAAATAATTCTAAATTAATTAAGACACAGACAGTTGTATCTTATAGTTTAGCCTTTCAGTAATTCAGCAAGCCCCTCATAAAACAAGAGGATTAAACACTATTTGTATGCACAAACAGGTTGTGCATAAGTTATCTTGCTCTGCTTTGCAATAAGATTCCACAGACAAGTGATCAGAGCACCCTAGAGAAATTTATCTTGCTCTGTTTTCAATTTCCATGCAACCTTTCTTAATTCCTGCAGCTCTTGTTTTCTGAAGAATTTCCTCCACAAAATAAGGATTATAGTTTAAACAATATACACCAATTATATTTAACTATGGTGTCTTCATCAGAAAAGCTTTTTGACTGCTATTCCCAAGTGTTTAATCTGTGATTTTTATATTTAGTTTTGTTTGAAAATTCACAATTCATGTTACTTAATATTATTTTAACTTAAATAGAGACAATAAGCACCAGTTATCTAAGGGGATATATTCTCATACTTCTTTTAGTTATGATGTACATTAAAAAAAAATTGCTCAGGTGCTTTTAATAATTGATACCGTACTGTATGTGTATGTGTGTGTGTGTGTATGTACGTGTGTGTGTATATGTGTGCATGTATGTGTGTGTGTGTGTATGTGTGTGTGTGTATGTGTGTGTGTGTGTATTTTATAAAACTTAACTCTGTAGATGGGTAGATTTAATTTTCCCCTTTGCTCTTGAGTGTTTGCATATGTATGTGATGTATGCACACATGTGTGTATGTACTGCAGAGTCCAGAGGTCAAAGTTGAGTTTTTCCCTAATTGCTCTCTTATAACTTTAGGTATGGCCTCTCACTGATTCTGGCTATCAATCATCCTGCTAGGATATGTGGCAAGCATAATCATGAAATCCTCCTATCTTTATCTTCTTGGCACTAGAAATTAAGGTGTGTGTCATGGAACTGATTTTTTGCATGTGGTACCTGGAAAAACAAAATCACATCCTTATAATTGCTTTGTTGACTTTGCAGATTGACCCATCTCTCCAGTCCCTTGAGGGGTAGATTCTCAAAACAGCTACTAAGCATTTTCTCTTCATTCAAATATTCCTAACCTGATGGCTTCTTATTGAGGTAAATGATTAAAATGTTCATGTGTCAAAGGCTTTATAATCAATATTTTAGTGTATAATCACCCTGATGATTACTTGTAAGATCAAATTGACACTATCTAAAATTACCTGGAAGTAGAGATTTAGTGAGGGATTTTCTAAATTAGGTTAACCTGTGGCATGTTTCCAGGAACTAACTTGAATGCACTAATTGATGTGGGAAGATCTGCCCACTGTGGGTGTCACCATTCCCTAGGTAAGGGATCCTGAACTAGATACAATTAGAGAAAGCCAGCTAGGCAAAATCATGCATTAACTATTTTCTCTCTCTCTCTCTCTCTCTCTCTCTCTCTCTCTCTCTCTCTCTCTCTCTCTCTCTCTCTTTTGACTATGGATACAACATAGTCATCTGTCCCAAATTTCTGCTTCTGTGACTAGCCTACAAGGACAGAATCTAGTTTGGAACTGTAAGCTAAAATAACTGCTTTCTTCCCTGAATTACTTGTGTCACAGTGTTTTATCAGAGCCACATAAATTAAATTAAAACAACATTGATAATAAGTAGGGTCATCGATGTGGTAGACCTGAGCACGTGGTCTTTAAGATTTAACATTTTGTGGGAGAATGTGGAAAAGTTTGCAAGTTTGGTGTAGAAATGTTATTTAATACAGGAATTAGAGTTTAGTTCAACTGGGATAGAGGCCATTCTTGTGATATTTTGGAGAAGAATCTGGCTTCATTCTGACTGTATCCTGAAAACTTGATTGGGATTAAGTCTGAAACTGATAGACTGGATGTTTGGCAAAGGAAATTTCAAGGAAAATGGTATCCAAGCCAGTGCTGGAGAAACAGCTGCAGCTGTAAAGAGATTAGTGACATTGTAGAGAAAACTCTTGTACTGGGAGAATGAAAATAAAGGTAGGATCCTTGGGTCAAAACCCTACTTTTCAAAGGAGGCTTAATATTGTAAAGACAAAAATATAATTAAAGGAAAAATGTATAACAATAATGGTTTCCTGCTCCTCATAAAGCACTATAGTGGTTGAAACCCAGTACTGTGAATTAAAATAAAGCCCCTTTCCCCTAAGTTGCTTTTGTCAGAATATTTTATTATAACAATAGAAATTAGACTAAGCCAATCACCACAGTAAAACTAGCACAGTCACCAGAACACATGACTATTTGGGTGATGGATCAATACTTATTGCTAAAGGAAATACCAATATTTCCTTTGTCTTCTTCAAGTGTATGATTTACTGGTTGGCAACTCACTGCTTTGCTCTAAATACTTCTGAAACCATGTTCTAAAGACTCCTGCCCCAGCCCTCCTCCACACTCACTGCTGGGAGTCAGTCCAGAAATTGCTCAGAACTGCCGGAGTTCTAAGGGGTTCACCTGTAAGTAGTTACAACTACATAGCTTGGGAAGTCAGTGAATAAAATGGTTCCACAAGAAAATGAATATTGTTCTGAGAAAATTAATGTACTCATAATAGGTATTATGGATTCAAAATAGATATATGAATTGTCCCTCTGAAACAAGGGATATTCCTCGCAAATCTATGGTAAAATAATGTTTTCGAATTTTCTCAAACACATAGAGCAAAACAGAGCATAGAAAATACATGGAATTTATTTTCTGTTTTTTCATTATACCAGTTAGTTTTCTCAGAAACATGGAGGAAGTAAAAATACAAAATTTTGTAAAACCCTACATTTTACTTTTCTTCTTAGAAGTACAACTTTGAAAAAAAATCTTATTCTTCATTAATACTCTCCAGAATAGACAGATAAAATGTGCATAAATTCTCCTACTGGGTGTTTATCCCTTTGGTTATCAAGGTTTTAAAGTAGAATGTTTATGCTCTGAAATTCCACAGAGCATATATCTGCTGTGGGATTTAAAAAAAAAAAAAAAAAGACTGTATTCATTTCCACTGTCATTTTCAAATGAATAACACTGCTTTTTAATGTTAATGTTTTAATTATGCATGACTTTCTGTAACATTTTAAAATGGAACATATTCCATCTAATAAAAATTTTAATATAAGATATTTATTGTCATGCTTTATCCATATACTGATACAAGAGTATTTATGGATTATATGTAAATGCTCCATGAACAACATAGACTGTCTAATTCTAAGAATTTGTGTGTGTGTGTGTGTGTGTGTGTGTGTGTGTGTGTGTGTGTGTGTGTGTAATATGTGGAGCCCATACTTAGATGTGCGGAGGCTAAAAGAGGACATCGAATGTCCGGCTGTATCACTCTTTGCCTTATAGACTTGTGATAGGGCTTCTTACTGAATCTGGAGCTAGAGGACAGCAAACCCTGGTGATTCCTGTCCACTACACTGTGGAGAAGAGAGGCATTTTAACATAAAGGGTAGGGATTCAGGCCCTGAGGCTTGTGGACCAAGTGCTCTTACTCACTAAGCTATCTTTCTAACCCACTCTTGGTCCCTCCATTTTCTTGGAAACAACAGGGTATTTCATAGACTTTTAGTTATTAGAATCTATGTGTCTGTGACTGATGTGAAAAGTCACCTTGTCCTGTGTACCTCATGCTATAGTGATTTAGAGTCAGTGTTCCTTGGAGTTGTCTAACACTATTGAGTGCTACATACTGGTATATAGACACCATAGTCTCATTGTCCCACAGAGAAGTAAATTTGTTCTTAGAATGACTGTTCTCAGCAATTCTCAAAGTTCTCACAGATAGTCTGAACACTTATGTTGGTACACTGCTTCATTGTATTCTGTTTATTGCATGGTTTTTAAATTACTTCCCTGCCACTATCTAAAGGTACCTGTCATGCTGTGAAGGGCACTGAAAGGCTCGGTGCCAATGTTGGCAAAACAAAAATAAGACCTATGAGAATTTTCAGCTTACCTTATTTATGACTCCCTATTGATATTCTTGTGTAGAACTATTCCTGGGAAGACATGAACAAGTATCTACTTGTTCCACATAAGGAATTGACAACAGATCAAAGTACAGATAACTTCTAAGTCCAACTTATTGAAACATTGTGTTTCATTGGAATTGCTCACACCAATACAGGTGAGGGATTATGTACAGGAGCAGAAATGACTCAAAGACATCTGTGTCACCAAAGTTCCTCACAACATGGATGGCAGGTTACGACAGTTGGAAACCCAGAGCTCACTAGAAAACCTACATGGAGACCAGTTTCTTGTCCCAGTCAGGAAGCACAGCTTCTCTCAATCTCTTCTAGATGACAGCTCAACTTGTTAAAATGTCTCTCAGCAGTTCTCAGTTTCTATATTTATAGCCAAGGAAGGCCTGAGTAAGTCTGGTCAGTTTTAGGGGCTTGATTTGAAGCTATTGAGTTGATTTCTTCCTGAGGTCAATGAGCTTCCCTGCAGGATGGAATGTTTCATCTCCCCTTAGAGCAGTGGTTCTCAACCTTCCTAATGCTGTGACACTTTAATACAGTTCCTCATGGTGTGTTGACCCCCAACTATAAATTATTTTCATTGCTATTTCATAGCTGTAATTTTTTACTGCTGTGAATCATAATATAAATATCTGTGTTTTTACTGCTGTGAATCATAATATAAATATAAGATGGTCTTAGGCAACCCTGTGAAAGGGTCAAACACTGACATAGAATATCCTCTTATTTTACATCCGTTAAGCAGGGCCAGGATTTATCCGAGGTGCATGAGCTGACTTTTTGGAACCCATTCCCTGTGGTGGGATACCTTGCTCAGCCTTGATACAATGGGGAGGGGCTAGGCTCTCCTTCAACTTGGTATGCCAGACTTCGTTGACTACCATGGGAGGCCTTACACACTCTGAGGAGTGGATGGGGGTAGAGTGTGAGGGAGGTGAGGAGGCAGGAGAAGGGAAGGGAGGGGGAACTGGGGTTGATATGTAAAATGAAAAAAATAATAATAAAGAAATATATTTAAATACAAAAAAAACCCTATGTCTTAATTAGATCCTCTCCAAGATTTTGATCTCAGAGGAAACTGCTACACACATTTCACAGAGCACTGTCCTAGAATATACATGAATTTCATGTTTCCATAGGTCTCCTCAATATATTGAAACTCACAGGATCTTTCTTTCTCTTTCTCTTCTTTTTATACTCACAAAAGCCTGTCAAGATAACCTAGATACCTACAATTAAATGAACCCACCCTTAAGCAGAGGAAAACAAGGGTTTATGAACATGAGCTAAGATATGCATTAATGCATAAAATGCATACCTTGTATGTGCATAACAGCATTTGCAATATATAGAATATACAGAATATTCCTTATTATATTTATTACCAATAACATACTCTCAGTATTCTAACAATTGCATATACCCATGTTTATATGTATAGGTACAATAGTATGTATATATAGTGTCTCTCTATAGACATATTTAAATATATAATCCTATACTTACATATATCTTTATATAAGGATAAATATAACTTATATTAATAATAAGTTTATGTCTTTAGATTCTTTAAATTAATTCATAAATAAATATTTTTACAACTTTTTACTGAATTTATGATTATAAAGGCATATTTAGTTTACAAATTACAGAAAATAAAAATTATAAAAGTAAAAAGTCTCAGTTCATATATTTGAAGCATTTAGTTCATACATTCTAAGGAATTTTTATGGAACTATTAATTATCTATAAGTGACAATATTTTATATTAATTTTTAATATAAGTACAAACTTTTCTACTGTTAGTACTGTTTAATGCACATATATTTTCTGCAGACAAAAGTATATTTTAATTTATTTTGACAAATGAATATTACATAAAATAACCTAACAGTTTCATAAAGTATGTGTTTCATTATAATTTTAAAACCTAAGCAGACTAATTAATGTATTTAAATCATTCCATCTTTATTGCCTCATCATTTAACGTGTGCAGCTTTTTTGTTGCTGTATTATAAGATAGGGTCTCATTGTATAGCTCTAGGCAGACTGCAAAATGCTAGAGGAACTCAGAAATCTGCTTGCCTCTGCCTCTTCAGTCCTGGGGTAAAGGCATGCACCACCATGACTGGCAGTATGAGCTTCTTATTACTCAAATTAAAAAAAAATATAGTAATAACTTCTTTCATCAAAGTTAATTGTTCTGAAATGTTCAGTGGCAGATGTTAGAAGTACTAAAGTGCTTTTCTGCTTTATTTTCTTTCAAGAATTTTCCTTTTTAAGTAAAAATTTTTCATAAAATACTTTTTAATTATATTCTTTCCCCTTTGCAAATCCTCCCAAATCTTCCCCACTGAACTTAATGTTCTTTCTCATTCTCTTTCTCTCTCTCTTAAAAACCCTGAAAATTATGCTAACAATAAAAAGTAAAAGCTAAGTTAAAAAAAAAAATTAGCACACAAAATATCAGTTTATGTTGGCCAACTAGTCTATTGGTGAAATTATTAAGGCCACTCCACGTAGTTAAAAGGGAGGTTTATTTTGTGGGGTATCTTACAAATGAAGGGATAGGTTGCAGGTTGTGGAAAGGGATGGTGCAGTCCGGCAGTGTTCTCTGGAGAACTCTGCTCAGTCCACCTCCCACCTCCAGTGTCCAGGGACCTGGAACCAAGAGCAGCCTCTCCTCTTGATCCTGGGTCTTCAGCGTCCTCCCTCCACCCCGCATTGTGGGTGTGACCATTACTGAAGCCTCAGCGGGGGTTGGAACTTCCAGGCCAATGCTGGGATGGCTACCCACTGCACTAGTCCTGAGAGAGGCCTGCTATTGAGTGATGTTAGTGTATCCGCTAATATTCCCTTTGATAAAATTGGTTTTCCCTTTAACAGTTGGTGTCAAACACAAGTAGCTTCTTAGTTAGGGGTGAGATTTTATGTCCACTTACTCTTCTTCTCAGTGGTGGGATTTTATTTGGTTTGAACCTGGGCAGATATTATGCATGCTGCCTCAGCCTCTATGAGTTCATGTGTGTGTGTGTGTGTATGTGTGTGTGTGTGTGTGTGTGTGTGTGTGTGTGTGTGTGTGTGTAAGTTCTCTTGTATATGGAAGACATTGTTTCCTTGAGGTCATTCATCACATTTCCTTGTCATATATATACCTGAGCCTAGAGGGGAGAGGCTTGACAAAGGAATACTGCTTTGGGTTGAACGCTCCAAAGTCTCTCACTCCCTAAACACTGTCCAGTTGTAGATCTTGTTGTCAATAAATATCTACTGCATAAAGAAGGTTATCAGTGATGATGTCATCTGTGGGCACAATAATATGTCCATAAAAGATTTTATTACTATATTTCTTTAGCAGTATAATAATATTAGATTTTCCTCTAGTTCCATGACCTGTATGTATTCAGTTTTCCTGTGTCCCACCAAGTCCCACAGCTTCTTGGTCCCAAGTAAACACTCAGAGGCTTATATTAATTACAGACTGTATGGCCTATGGCTCAGATTTCTTGCTCACTAGTTCTTTCATCTTAAATTAACCCATTTTGATTAATCTATATGTTGCCATGTGGCTGTGGCATTACTAGTCTGCTGGCATCTTTTTGCTCCTTCAGCAGCAGGCTGACATCTCTCCTGACTCCATTCTTCTTTGTCCCCATCTTCAGTTTGAATGTACCGCCTAACCTTATTCTGCCTCGCCATTGGCCAAACAGCTTTGTTTGTCAACCAATGAGAGCAATACATATTCACAGCATACAGAAAGACATCCCACAGCACCTGTCTATCTCAGGTTCCTGGCCACTTTTCCAGTGTCATGTATAGATCCTTAAATCTATTCAGACAGCAGCTGGATACAACCATATATTTGTACCATTATTATACCAGTATATCTGGCAAGAAAGGTTGCTATTGTAGGTTGCAGATTTTGAACCTTGTGATATTGATGCTTGCTTGGATGATAGATGTTCATGGTAAAGTAAATGAGTGACTTACTATCCAAGGTTCAGATGGGCTATTTTATATGTAGTTCGAATGAAAAAAGTTTATAAACAAAAGAAAGGATGAAGTGTAAGGCACAATGCCAAATGGATTTTGTGTCTGTACTGTGTTTCATATTCAGTAACAAGATAAATCATATTGTTGTATAGTGAAAAGATGAATACACTAGCAATTTCTTTGGAATAAAGAGCGAGAGTTGTTTTTTTTTTTTTAAATAAATGTAATCAAACAGAAAATCTTAATCTCTAAAATGAAATGAAATGTTTTTCTTTCCTTGTTTACAAAGTCCTTAGGAAAAATAATACACTGTACTACTGAGTATGCTGTATATACAATTGGATGTGTTGTACATCAAAAAGAAATACGTTCCACCTTTCAGTTGTCATTGATGAATGATCTCTAGGGAGGTATTTCTATGTATTTGGTCCTAGGAGTAAATATATAATATAGTCATTTTTAGATAATGTGATATTATATCAGTTTATTAATCCTTAGTAAGTATCTTTCCACACAGGTAAAGATTTGGCATCCTGGTATATTAGCTTTCATCTCATAATAAAGCATCTTGGTGAAAATTTCCAATGGGAAATGAAATCGACAAGGTCAATACACAAAATATATGACCTGCCAGTTAGGATGGGAGTGATAGCTGAAGTCATTCTCATAGAGACAAAGAGAGACTGAGCATGATTAACAGTTCTATGCTGAGAAGTAGCAAGACCAGAGAAGCCAGCACTTTCTGTTCCTTTCATTTTAAGTCCTCTTGCCAGGCAGTGAAGGAATTCATCTTTTTCTGACTTCTCCCAGCTGAGAAACACTAGAAGAACTGAGAATTTTTCAAGTGACATGAAAACTCAGGCTGTCATTGCATTTTTCAAGCCTTTATTATGCTTTCGATGTGGAAGATAAGTGCTAATGAAATTCCTGGAGCCTACAGTATCTGTTGATTGGATTTCTGCACATTGTGAGAATCATTGAATTCCACTTAATGTGGGATGAGATGCCATGTTCCCTATTTAAGAGCTTGAATTGAGCACCTACTATGTAATAGCTTTTCTATCTACTTTACATGCAGTGTTTGTCTTCCTCATAATATTGTATGAATTGGAGGAGCTGGATAATTATCAATGAAAAAATAGTAGACTTAACAGTGATCCACAAATTTTCCTGCATACAAGATTTATATATGATCTACAAGCTTATATATGTATACACACACACACACACACACATATATATATATATATATATATATATACACATACATATGAATTTCTAAAGTCTTATTTATAAGAAACACAGAGCCAAATACAGAGGTCATAGTTGAAGAGATCAGAGCAATAACCACGGCTAGCCTTAGCTTACTACCTCACAGTAGCTTCCACAGAGAGTGTTTCTACCTGCCTGACCTGTGTTTTTATTGCCTTCCTGTTCTGCCTTCTCTTTGGCTCTAAGTCCAGCCACATCACTTCCTCATCACTGCCTGTCTATACAGAACTCCAGGTCTCTATGGATGGTACTAGGATTAAAGACATGTGTCACCATGCTTGGCTGTGTACTTGACCACACAGAGACTGCCTGCTGTGTGATCTGATTAATGGCATGTGCTACCACTGTCGGACTTCTGCTTAATGGCTATTTGACCTCTGATCTCCAGGCAACTTAATTTATTCACATACAAATAAAATATCACATTTCAGCACAAATAAAATATCACCATATATATATATATATATATATATATATATATATATATATATATATAATTAGATATATGTTCTAATAGTAGATAATCATAAAAATATAATAGGTTGAAATTAATACAAATTCACCTTAAATCTCATAGAGTATATTATATATAATTTAATATGTAATAGATGATGTGTATATTAGCAATATAATTACAGAAATTTAAAGCGCTTAAATATGGGAAATTTACCCTATCTCCAATACACACATCAGAGGTTTTAACAGGAGGGATATTTATTATGAAAACTATTGTCTCTATATTTTAAGTAGTCAGTTTATTTTGTACCTATATTTGATCACTTAAAGAGGCTTTTCTTATTTATTAATAGCTATATATCTATTTTATATGCATTATTCTATATAGTCTGATGCAAATACTATACATTGTACACAATCTGTATAATTGTCACTCCAGTTTGGATAAGTGTTTCTCAACAGGCAATGTATGCCAGGTCCATACCCTGAAGAAGGTATGACTGATAAGTGAGGCTTGGGGGACGTTATGAGGTGACTGAGGATATTGTAGTGAAGGGGATTATGGGATGCCAACCCTGTCTTTGTTTTCTGCTTCCTGGCTAATAAAGTAAGTGATCTTGTTCTATCACACACTTCTCTGGTGACACTGCCTCATCATAGATCAGGGGCCATAGGGTCAATCAATCCATCATGATAGGAAATTTCTATATCTATAAGGCAAATCAGAACCTTTCTCTGTTTAAATTAATCATTCCAGATATTTTATTATAGCCATACTAAGCAGACTCATAGTGGTTGTTTATTCCATGTTGTATTATTATTTAAAAATTAATACTTCACAGTTACCTTGATAGGATTAATGAAGCACACATCATTTCACACATTATTTCTTCCATTTTTTCTGCTTTGTTTTAGAGCTTTGTTTAGTTTAGGAGTGAAACAATATTAACATCTACATTAATAGTTCTTACTTTCGTTTTACTATGAACAATACTATTTCCAAAATAAAAACTTCTGCTTACCATATTATGCACAAAACAAAATAACTTTATAAGCTTTAAAATAATATATTCAATTATATTTGAACACTCACACACAAAAACTATTTCATGGGCCAGTCTATTTTGTCTTGTGTAGTTGGATATGCCAGAGTTTGAAATCACAGTATACTTCCTCAAAAGTATTGTCATAGTATGCATTTCTTTGCATAAGGGTATAGGACTACCATGATCATCAACAGGATAGAACTGATGTAGAGATGAATGCTAGCCCAATACTACAGATTTTATTTCCCTGTACTTGACCATATTTGACCACAGCTTAAAAGTTTCAGAAATAATTTATATGTTTGTCACCAGTGATCACTTTCCTTTTGAAAAATGTTTACTTCACAGAATTAAAATATGTTAGTTCTGTGATGTCATCCCTTAGTCAAGTAAGGGTCAGCCATCCTCTCTGTGTGCCCATGTGTCTCTGTGTACAGATGTGAAACAAAGTGGCATCTTTATGGAAAATGGAGCTAATGTTGATTTTTGGACATACTGATAGAATGGAGGTGCTGTTCTAGCTTTCTACATTAGCTGCAGGAATGGGAAACTGCCAAAAAATGTGACAAAGCGGGGTTTTAAGCTCTATCATGCAGTTTAAGTATTTCATGGGCTCTGGAGAGATGACACAAAGTGATGTGAACTGCTTTCATTTGATTATGTGAATGATGAAAGTGTTTCTAGTTTCTCAGAGACTCTAGGTGAGATCTAAGAATGATTGCCAAGATGTGCCCAGTAAATAAATCAGTTTATTCTTCAACAGAAGATCTGCAGAAAGATGGTCATTTAGAATTCAGTGTTCAGCTGGGGAAAGGAAAGAATGAAGACAAAGAAGAAAATATCATATTAGTACATATCTTATGTTATACTAAACTCAACAAGCACAACCAGTCATATTATGACTGCAAGATTGAAATTGCATGGATTTTTCCATTTATGATTGGAGAATATTTTAATTTATCAAATGCATATGAAATCTATAATTTAGGATAAGAGTTTTTATTATGGTCTTTTACTAGAACTAGAAAACTTAAGAAAATTGTACAGATAACTTGAAACATTAATTCAAAGAAAACAGTTAGTAACAAATTATGTGACAACAAACTCAAGCATAATGATTTTGTATGTGTTACCATTTAATGTCCTATTGGAAATATTCTACGCTTAAATTATAGTAAAATCAATATTTTACTAAAATTATTGTAATTTTCATTTCCTAATTTTTCAAATGTGACTATGTATATGAATGAGTGTCTATGTGTCAGTTTTTTGCATGTGGATGCATATGCCTACAGAGTCCAGAAGAAAGCAATGGATCCTCAGAGCATGAGCCACAGGCAGTTTTGAACATCTGATGTGGGTCGTGGGAACTAAACTCAAGTTCTCTGTAAAACCAGTTCACATTATTCACCAATGAATGATCAATTTGGCACTGGTATTAGCTGTGAAAGTGATTTTCCTGCTGCCTCATAAGTAATTCTTTAGTGGATTTCATAAGTACAGATGTGAGATGCAGATATCATTCTATATACTTCCTTGGAGAAGGACACCAATCTCAAGGATCACCATAAATTCATATTATTTGGAAACAGACTGCTTGGGGTATTATACATCACCACCTCTCATATTATGTTTTAGTTTATTCTTTTCTCCTTGATCTGGAGATAAGTATTGTAATCTGCTTAGAAACTTGACATGGTAAATTCACTTACTTATATACATTAGATAAATAAAATTATATGTGAGGTATTTTACAATGTAAAGTAACTGGAACATTGTTGAAACCATAAAGGGTAAACTATGCTTAAATTATAGTAAAATATTGGTTATTATAATTTTCATTTTCTATTATTACAAATCTTATCCTATTGGATACCCTCTGGAATAAATTTAAACCATTATGAGATACAATGTAAGATTAAGTGTATATGATGAATGAATTCTAGCATTTTTCTTTTCCCTTGATGCTGACTTCTCACATATTATTTTAGTATATTCATAGTCTTCAATATTCCAAAGATTAATTGAAAGCTATTGCTTCTATCATTTTAATCAATGTTCCTTATACCACATAAAGTGAAGCTTAGTTCCTCAGACAACAAAGATACAATGATGTAATGTCCAAATTAAGTTAATATTTGTCCAAAACTCATGCTTATCTCTACATACACAAGTTCCCATCAAATCCAAAATCAGACGTATGTCTTCTGTTATATTTGATTTTCTCAAGTCAAACCATTGTCAACTAAAATTTGTACTAGTAATTATGAATTTTGCTAGTAGATTTAAGACATAGACTTTTATAGTAGGCATTTTGTATGTATTAATTTTATCACATTTTGACCTTGATGAAAAGCTCTTTACAAACATTGATTGCTCAAAACTATTAATGTTCCTGGCAGCTTGCTTAATTAGGTAATACTCATTTTATTATTTTTATCTAGAATAAAGAAAAACACCTGAGAGTTTTCAGATAGCACAAATTGGACTCCAGTGGATCAACAAAAGAGAATAAACAAGGGAACATATATTTGAGTGGGTTAGGAATGGAGAATAGATTCAGAAGGTTTTAAGGGAGAAAAGTGAATGTGATGAAAACACATTGTACTTATTGGTTTTTGTTTTTTTGGGTTTTTTTTTTTTTTCGAGACAGGGTTTCTCTGTGTAGCTTTGTGCCTTTCCTGGAACTCACTTGGTAGCCCAGGCTGGCCTCAAACTCACAGAGATCTGCCTGGCTCTGCCTCCCGAGTGCTGGGATTAAAGGCGTGTGCCACCACCACCCGACCACATTGTATTTAATACCAAAAAAATTAGTACAATAGTTAGAAAATTAAAATACACAGAAAAGTGTTTCATTAGTTATATCTGAGCCTATTGAGTGTTGAACAGAGACTTAGCAAGCCTTTGAAATCTATTCCAAGGCTTAATGCTTGTTTAGATTCAAAGATTAAACACAGGAAATATAGTTACTACTCTCTGAGATATTTATTTAGTCTAAGAAGAATTAGTGTTCATCAAATTTATAGAAAAGAATGCAATTCTGATTTCTACTTTTAGATTGTCAAAAAGATGCAGAGACAATATTAACTAATTTAATTGGGCAAGAAATAACTATGTGTGACTACTGAGCTCATCTACTCTTCTTTCAACAACTATAACCATCCTGGCATGAAAAAAAAAGGATATTCTAAAGAGAAATATGTATTTCACTATTTTGACTTTCAGACTGCCATAAGTGACAATAGACATCAAGGAATTAGAAATTCCCCATTTATCTTAGTCTTGCGGAAGTGAAGGAAATGAGTGCAAGTAAGAGGAGAAAGCTGTCTTTCAGGAAGAGATTACACAGAGTCCTGGTGAAAATGTAAATGCTTTGATAAATTGAGAATCTTTCATTCCTCAAAATACCTTTAAGGCAGAACAATATAATACAATAGTGTGTATGTTCCCTTTATTTACTTAGAGGGAGAAAACATCTTTTTACAAAGTGTTTTGGGAGGTTGGCATGTATTTTCATTCCTACCCCAAAGACATTCATGTTCAAATCACAGGAAACAATAAATATATACCATGTAGCCTGAATTTCCAATATGGACTTGATTCAAGCACATGGGATACTGAAGGAAACTGTACCAGGTGAGGTCTGCTGAAAGAACTAGCAGACCAATTAAACATCATGGCTTTGAATGTAGGGAGAGACCATTAACACCCATACACACTAGTACACACACAAAACACACACATATACACAATGAAACACACATACACACAGATGCACACAGTCACATACACACATACATAGATACAGACATTACATATATGCACAGTGTATGTATATATGTATATAAGTGCACATACACAAACACATACATATGCTACATCACAACATCTTAGATAAATTTCTATTGCCGTGATGCAGGCCACTAAAAGCAATTTGGTGAGGACAGAGTTTATTTCATCTTTCCAAGAATGGTCGTGCTTACTGCTTTGCTTCTCCAGATTTACTCAGTTTGGTTTTTCCTATACCTAATGCCGCCTGCTCAGTGATGGCACAATCCACAGTGGACTGGGCCTTCCCTCAACCATTATTATTCAAGAAAATTTCCCACAGATATGCCTATAGGCGTATTTATGGAGGCAGCTTTTCAACTGAGGTTCCTCTTTGCAGGTAACTATAGTGTGTATAAAGTTAACAAAAACCAAGACATACAGGAACATAATTACACACAGTCACATATACATACATATACACTGTGGTGGTTTGAATACAAATGTCTCCCAAAGGCTCACATAGATGTAGCCTTGTTGGGGCAGGTGTGGCCTTATTGGTGGAAATGTGCCACTGGGGGTAAGCATTGAGCTTTCGAAAGCCCAGGCCAGGCCCAGTCTTTCTCTCTCACTGCCTGTGGATCAAGATGAAAAGCTCTCAGTTGTTTCTTCGGGGCCATAAGTACTGTCATGTTCCCCACCTTGATCATAATGGACTAGTCTCTGAAATTACAAGCAAGCCCACAATTCAATGTTTTCTTTTGTTAGAGTAGACTTGGTCTTGATGTCTCTTCATAACTATAGAATAGTGACTAAGACACATTCATATATACACAGATATGTATACCTATACATAGAAATGCACACAGGCATCACACAGAGGGAGACTCAGAGTAGCACATATGCAAATCCACCACACAAACATATAAATACAGATACACAAATATAGATGCACATACATAAACATACAGGTGTACCTATACACTTTATATGGTGATTTATTACAGTAACAATAGAAAAATAATATACACAAAATCATTAACAATTATTGAGTAGCACAATTCATTAATTTAAAGACATGTAGACAAAAGTCAAGACAACAGAGTCTTAAGAATGGACAAATTCACTTAAAATAATCTTGAACAAAAATATAAAGCAAAAGAAGTAATGACAAGGGTGGATGGATAGTGTTCAAAAAATGAAGGGTAATATGTAGAATACATGAAGAGCTGCAAACAACAAAACAAACAAATACCCCTTCGAAAATCTGGCATTTAGTATGTGTGTCAATGAGTTAGTTGTGCAGACAGTTCAAAAGAGAATAAATGCCAATGGTGATTAAATATCATAATGTTGTGCAGTATCCTTAGTCGTTAAAGAAATGTCCATTAAAACCGCTTTGATATTCTATCTCAATGCGGCTTGAATGGTCATCATCAAAAAGAAATGAGTACAGATGCTGTATGAATGTGGGGAGAGGAGAATCCTTGCTCACAGCTACTGGAGGTGTAAACTTGTATGGCAACTATGGACATCAGTGTGGCGGTTCCTATACAGAAACAAAAGCAAAATCCCTAAAGATAGAATTCCATGTCACCTGACTATAGCACTCCTGGGCATTCAACATCCGACCTGAGGGAAATTTGGACATCCATACTCACTGGGACTGTTCACATTAGCTAGGAAATGGAAACAGCCTAGGTGTCTATCAACTTTATAATCTTATCATCTTCAGGAGTTTTATTCAAAAGTTTTCACGGAATCTTCTTCCACCATTCATGTCCTCAGAGCATCAGGAAGGCCCACTCATGCCATGTCTTCAGGATTTTGGTCCTTCATTTCTTCAGGAACTCTGAACTTTGTTCCTCCATAGCTTTGTTACTCTATAATCCTTTCTTCTATTGAGTGGTGACAGATCTGAATCTATGAAAGTCAAGACTTTCAGCATGATCTTTACTTTCTCTTTGTCTTAGTGGCTGCTCTATTGTTGTTAAAAGACATCATACTCAAGGCAACTTAAAGAAGAAAGAATTTACCTGGGGCTTGGTTACTGTATCAGAGGTTTGGTCTATAATCAACATAGCAGGAAGCATGACAGAGGCAGACAAGATTGTGGAGGAGCAGTAGCCGAGAGCTTATATCTGTTTTTTTTTATGATTTAATTTTTTATTATTTATACAGTGTTTTTGTCTGTATACATGCCAGAAGTGGGCATCAGGTCTCATGATGTAAGCTGCCCTGTGGTTTTTGGGAACTGAACTCAGGATCTCTGGAAGGACAGCCAATGCTTTCATCTTTTGAGCCATCTCTCCAGCCAGTTGCGGTGGCACATGCCAGTAGGATTTGCTGAAGAAGGTAGATGCAGGAGGATCATGAATTCAAGGCCAATCTCAGAAATTTCATATCTTATTCACAAGACAGAAAACAGAGAAAGATCAAGACTGGGCCTGTGTCAGGCTTTTGAAACCTTAAATCAGGATCCGCAGTGGCATACCTTCTCCAATGTGGCCACATTTCCTAATCCTTCCTAAACAGTATACCAACTAGGAACCAAATATTCAAATATATGAGCCTACAGGAGTCATTTTTATTTAAACCACCACACTTTTCCACAAGCATTTCATTATTTTCTTGTCACCAAACTGCTAGGTGGTACCCAGCCTAGGAGACTGTCTCCAGCAGTCATTCAAGGTATGATACTGTATGCATTTTTAAGATTCTCCTCTCTAAACCATCTTAAATTCATCTGTAGATTCTCTTTCATAACTGATTTCTCTGGCTGAGTTATAATTCACTACAATAGCTTGAACTTTCAGACATAACAAAATCCCTTCTCTCCTCTAATTAAACCTGACACAAATTCTCAGCCTCCCATAACATATGTAGGGAACACAAGGCAGTCTGGTAAGAAATCTCAATGCTGAGAGTATTTCCAGCAGGTTAGCATTATTGTTTGAGATAACTTCATTACATGTCCAGCCCCTGAGGTTTGTTAAAGGAGCTAGGTCATATTTTTTAAAAGTGAATTACAAAGAGACTGAAAATTAGAACTGCAGTTACTCTTGATTTTTGTCCCAGAAAGACACTAACCAACAACCAAAGGATTCATCACATTAGCAATTGCATCTCAATTTATCTTTATTCAGATTCTTCACTCTACCTTCTCATTAGCTGCCATTTGCCCAGACTCTGTACAAAGTTTGCCTTCCATATTCCATGTTTTCAGCCTATTTTTCTCCTACTATGAGTTGTCAAGATGAACTCTTCCACTTTTAGCACTTCCTCCATGTTGAAAATCCTCTTTGCACCTTTCTATCATTGCGCTTTCTTGATATATATACACCATGAAATAATCCATAAATTGACTTAGCCACCGAAGCATTCTTCCGTTGTGTAGAAGAGTATTTGTTAGAGGAAGCAGTAAGAATGTGAGGAGTTGGTAGGAATAACCACTACAATATCACCTCTGTATGCTGGCAAAACCCTATAGGAACCAGCAGCAATACTTCAAGCAGCTGGCCTGGTCCTGAAAACCTGCACACATGGAGTTTTATTGTTCTACAGCAGGCCAGCTCTAGAGTCATGTCATTCTATGTGGTTTACACTGTCAACATATTGATTCAAAAGAACAAAAGCAGCTTCTGGTCTTGGTAAAGCCATCATTGCAAATTCTATACTGTCAAATGCATTTTAAGCTTTCTGAGTCATATTTTATCGCAGATGTTTCTCCCAATCTGCTAATTTTAGACTATACTGCCACAATTAAGGCATTAGCAAGAATTGCTATTTCTACCTTTCAGACTGCTAAGACAATGGACTTCAAGGAATTGGAAATTCCCCACTTTTCTTACACTTGAAGAAGTGAAGGAAATGAGTCCAAGTAAGAGGAGATAACTGTCTTTCAGGAAGACATTACACACAGTACTGACAACTTACTGAACAACTTACAAGATATACCAGAACTCAGATATAATGGGTCAGTAATGGGTAGGGTGATACTTTAACCAGAACTGATTTATACTGCTTTCCCTATAATTAAATCTAAATCTCATAGACTTGGATAACTAGAATACTTTGCTTAAATCTCTTCTGAACATGACCACACTGAATGAAACTCCATTACATGATTTTCAGCTTTCTTTGGTTCTGAAATTGACACATTGCAGATAGATGGACATGCCTACCTGTGAAAGCTGCCAGGAACTAGGATTTGACTGGAAAGCCTCAAGTAACACAACTGCATTTCATGTCAACCAGTTTTTGTATATTGATGAAAATATAAATGCTTTGATAAATTGAGAATACTTTTAGGGCAGAACAATATAATATAATAGTGTGTATGCTCTCTTTACTTAGAGGGAGAAAATACCCTTTTACAAAATGTTTTGTAAGATTGGTATATATTTTTATTCCTACCCCAAAGACATTCATGTTCAAATCACAGGAAACAGTAAATATATACCATGAAGCCTGAATTTCCAATATGGACTTGGTTCAAGCACATGGGATACTGAAGGAAACTGTACCAGGTGGGGTCTGCTGAAAGAACTAGCAGAACAATTGAACATCATGGCTTTGAATGTATGGAGAGACCATTAACACCCATACACACTAGTACACACAAACATACATATGCACACACAAACACACATACAAACAGATGCACACATTCACACACACAAACACATACATATACACAGACATTATTTATGTGTGTATGTGTGTGTGTGTGTGTGTGTGTGTGTGTGTGTGTGTCTGTGTGTGTCTGTGTGTGTGTAATTGAACACTTGGTTCCCAGTTAATGGCACTGCAGGAGAGGTTATGGAACCTTTAGAAGGTGGAGCTCAGTTGAAAGAAGTATGTCACTGGGCTTAGGCTTTGAAGTTTTATAGCCTCACTTCACTTTCTGCTTTCTATGCTTCCTATCTTTGGAAGAAAGTGATCATCAGCCAGCTTCCTCTTTTTACCAATATGTTATGTCTTTTCCATCACAAGAAGCTCTATCCCTTTACAACTCTAAGTCAACACAAATTCTTCTTCATTGAATTGTTTAGGTCATGGTATTTTATAAAAACAACTGAAAAAAAAGCTCATGCTATTATCTTTCTAGAAAATGTCTCTCTTTTCTTGCTTCAGTAAAGGAAATAGGTTGAGTTATTGAATTAGTATGAACAGAACAAGAACTTTTAGATAAAATTTTTTTAAATCAGAAAGAAAGGAAGGAAGGAAGGAAGGAAGGAAGGAAGGAAGGAAGGAAGGAAGAAGGAAAGAAAGAAAGAAAGAAAGAAAGAAAGAAAGAAAGAAAGAAAGAAAGAAAGAAAGAAAGAAGGAAGGAAAGAAGGAAAGAAAGAAGGAAAGAAAGAAACAAAAGATGCATTGTGGTTTTAGTTTCAGCTCTTTCCCTATAGTAATTTTTATAAACTGAGCATTTATATTACCTTCAAACTCTTAATTTATTTATCCTGAGCTCTCATACACTAGTCAACAGACATATCTCTCTTTCAGGCCCTGGTCTGTATGTCTCACGCCCTGGTCTTTATGTCTAGTGCACTGGTTAGTATGTCTCATGCACTTGTAGGCATGTATATTCCAAGTTCTGCATTTTGTTTGTGGGTTGTTTTTCCTTTGTAAATGCATGGTTATCATAATTTTCACAACAGTTAAGTGAGTGAGTGTCCACATACTATAGCCTATGTGAATATGCTTTAACAAGGATTTTAGACTCAAGAAATAATTATAGTCTTATATTTTCTGTCACAAAGAATTGAATTTAAGGAAACAAAATAAAATAAATGTGATATCATTTACTTTGAACAGACAAATATTAAAACATTCAGAATGCCAAAGGACATTAGTAAAAGAAGTAAATGTTCTGATGCTATACTGTAAATTTTCTTTATTCTGACATAATATTTAATATAAATAACACATATATTGATGATAGGATGATAAATATGATTTTACAATATGTTTTAGTTTTATATTCTTGACATTTTACATATAAAACTTATACAATGTTCATTGATAAGAATTGTATATTACCACATTTTATTTATCCATTCTTCTGTTGAAGGACATTGAGGTTGTTTCCGGTTTCTGGCTATTACAGACAATGCTGCTATGAACATAGCTGAGCATGTGCCCTTGTGTAGTTAGAATTTTCCTGCCTGGCCCAGTCAGGACAAATCTCTCTTACTTGCCAGTCCCACAGTCGCTCAGACCCAACCAAGAAAGCACACAGAGACTTACATTGTTTACAAACTGTATGGCTGTGGCAGGCTTCTTGTTATCTACTTTTTCTATCTTAAATTAACCCATTTCTGCTTATCTATACTTTGCCACATGGCTTGTGGCTTACCAGTGTCTTTACATGTTGCTTCTCATGGCGGTGGCTGGTGGTGTCTCCCCAGCCTTCTACTTCCCAGAATCCTCTTCTTTCTTGTCCCGCCTATACTTCCTGCCTAGCCACTGGCCAAACAGCATTTTATTTGTACAGAGCGATATCCACAGCACTTCCCCTTTTCTTTTTTTTTTTTTTAGGAAGGTTTTAACTTTTACATAGTAAAATTACATATAACAAAACAATTATCAAGCAAGAATTATAGTTACATTATTAAAGAAGATATCCTATCTTATATTGGTGAGTCTAAGGTTTTATATCTAACTTATCTTTTATCATAACTAAGCAAAATTATAACTATCTAGTCTTCAACCACATCAAAGACCTCAGAAGGATATAATATTACCTGAGAACCGGGAGAAGGATGTAAGCATTTTTCAGGAGTCTTGCAAGAGTAGACAGAGACAGCTGGCAGCCTGGACAGTCACCTAATGTTCCTTTGTAAAGTTGGGACATCTGTCTTCAGCCCACAGGGCTAGAGTCTCTTGGTCACTTCTCTCAGTGTCCTGTAGAATATCTGACAGTTTCCTCTGCGAAGCAGGAACCTGAAGGACCATTTTGTCAAGCAAAGTGTAGTGGTCACCTTTCTATGGGTCCTGCATGTCCAGTTGATCGAGCAGTCCAGGCAAGAACAGTTTCTTGCCCAAATGGCTATTTTTGCCAAGGTGAAGATAAACTCCATATGAAGTGTCTTCAATGCCCATCCTCCTCTCTGAAGTAAATCGGTGCTGCCAGGAACAGACATGTCTCACTGTCCAGAAAGTCTAAATTTTAAAAATATTTTAAATGTCATATTCTGTAGGTCTTTGAAGTATTTGAAGATTACCTATCTGAAATATCTCTGTGTATACCTAGAAGACTTAACTAACATGGTTACAAGTATGATTATCATAGATGACTAATTATTAATCTATTTTTAATTATCCATTATAATTTTAAATGAGCTGTACAAACATAATACCTTAAGCAAGAGTAGAAATATACACACAGTATAACAAAATTAACTTTAAGTTTGTATCAATAGATTAAAATCTATACCAATGTAAAACATTTTAAATGAGTTGTTGCTCTTTAGAAGTAAGTTCATTAATCTACCCTTTTATCCTCTTATATCTATATAATATCCCCTTTTCTTCTTTAGAAAGAGATCACATTTATAATCAACCCGATTTAAATAAAAATATTGGTTTTTCTCTGTCCCACACCAGAGGGCTCTTCTGATTTGGGACACAAGAATCTCTTAATCTTCTTTTTTAACAATATGCCTGGGTTTAGAGAAGGAGTGAGCCAATTCCATCTCCAAAGCCAGCTTGATAATTTTGGGAATGTGGGCGTAGTTTCTCTTACTACTTCCTGCTGGAGGGGGGTGCTGTATCTTATGAGGACACAAAGAAAATTTTAGGATTATGGAGTAGTCCATGAGGGTGAACCTGTGAGCCAGTTGCCTTGAAACTATTCTGAATGTTGGATCATCTGGGCCATGGTGTCATCGGAGACCTTTCAGGTGGTCTTGGCTGATCAAACCTGATGTATCTTAATCTGGAACAAATCCACAGCCTCTGGCTTTCTGTGGAAACAAAAGCAGAGACTCTTTTCCAAAGCAACATATCCTTATATCCAAATTTTGAAGTCAAGTTACCTTTATAATTTACATATTTATTTAACTCAACAGCTTTTACGGTCAAATCTTTTTCTGCAATTAAAAGTTCCAAAGACAAGACAAACCAAATTCTCTGTGTAATATCCATCTTTGTAAGATTGAAATGCCTCTGTGGCTGCTGGCTCCACCCACCTCAGCTTCCCAACATGGCGGTGGTTCAGTTTACCACCAGCTCTGTGTCTGGAGCCATGTGTACCATCAACTATCAGAAGCAGTTCTATTAAAGCAGCGCATAGCCCAGAAATCTTTTTTTTTTTTTTTTAAACTAGCAAAGGCTAAATCCACCACGCAGCAGAGTAAAGTGTTGCTTATATATTCCTCATTCCCGCCACACTGCAGGTCAAATGCACACGCCAGGAACCCGCCACAGTAGCTCAAACCGGCAGGCTGCCGCTAACTTGAGAAAGACAAGTAGGAAGTTCTTTTTAGCTTTGTTTTAGAATCTTTTTTCTCAGGTTTTAGGTGGAAATTCTTGCCCCACATTGGGCGCCATTTGTAGTTAGAGTTTTCCTGCCTGGCCCAGTCAGGACAAATCTCTCTTGCTTGCCAGTCCCACAGTCGCTCAGACCCAACCAAGAAAGGACTTACATTGTTTACAAACTGTATGGCTGTGGCAGGCTTCTTGTTATCTACTTTTTCTATCTTAAATTAACCCATTTCTGCTTATCTATACTTTGCCACATGGCTTGTGGCTTACCAGTGTCTTTACATGTTGCTTCTCATGGCGGCGGCTGGTGGTGTCTCCCCAGCCTTCTACTTCCCAGAATCCTCTTCTCTCTTGTCCCGCCTATACTTCCTGCCTAGCCACTGGCCAAACAGCATTTTATTTGTACAGATCGATATCCACAGCACCCTTGTGGTATGATTGAGCATTCCTTGGGTATATGCCCAAGAGTGCTACAGCTGAGTCTTGGGGGAGATGGATCGCAATTTTCTAAAAAGCACCATATTGATTTCCAAAGTGGCTTTACAAGCTTGTATTTCCACCAGCAGTGGAGAAGAGTTCCCCTCGCTCCACATCCTCTCCAGCATAAGCTGTCTTCTGTGTTTTTGATCTTAGCTATTCTGACAGGTGTAAGATGGTATCTCAGAGTTGTTTTGATTTGCATTTCCCTGATGACTAAGGGTGTTGAGAAATTCCTTAAATGTCTTTCAGCCATTTTGAGATTCTTCTGTGGATAATTCTCTGTTCTGCTCTGTAGCCCCCCCTCTTTTTTTTTTTTTATTGTTCAGTATTTTGATGTCTAGTTTCTTGAATTTTTTTATGTATTTTGGAGATAAGCCCTCTGTCAGATGTGGGTATGGTGAAGATCTTTTCCCATTCTGTATGCTGTTGCTTTGTCTTGTTGACCATGTCCTTTGCTCTATAAAAACTTCTCAGTTTCAAGAAGTCCCATTTATTAATGGTTTCTCTCAGTGTCTGTGCTACTGCTGTTATATTTACGAAGTGATCTCCTGTGCCAGTGCATTCAAGAGTACTTCCTACTTTCTCCTCTATCAGGTTCAGAGTAACTGGTTTTATGTTCAGGTCTTTGATCCACTTGGACTTAAGTTTTGTGCACTGTGACAGATAAGGATCTATTTGCAATCTTCTACATGTTGACATCCAGTTATGCCAGCACCATTTGTTGAAGATGCTTTCTTTTTTTCATTGTACAGTTTTGGCTTCTTTGTCAAATATTATATGTTCATAGGTGTGTGGATTAATGTCAGGGTCTTCAATTTGATTCCATTGGTCCACATGTCAGTTTTTATGCCAGTACCAAGCCATTTTTATTACTGTAGCTCTATAGTAGAACTTAAGGTCAGGGATTGTGATGCCACCAGAGGTTGTTTTATCTCTTGGCTATCCTGGTTTTTTTTTTTGTGGTACGTATACACAATGGAGTACTACTCAGCAGAGAAAAACAATGACATCATGAGGTCTGAAGGCAAATGGATTGGTCTAGAAAAAAATCAGCTCAGTGAGGTAACCCAGACTCAGAAGGACAAACATGGCATATACTCACTCATAAGTGGATACTAGATATAAAACAAAGGATGTCTAGATTGCTACTCACAACTTCAGGGAGGCTTCCTAGTAAAGAGGACACTAAAAAAGACACAGGGTTTGTCCAAACAGAGAAATGGATTAAATCTACATGAGCAAACTGGACATAAGGGGTGGTAATGAAGGGCAAGGGTAGAGGGAAAGATAAGTTAAGGGAACAGGAGATCCCAGCTGGATCAAGAACCAAGAGGGAGAAGAAGGAAGAGAGACCATGATAAATGAAGACCCCATGGGAATAGGAAGAAACAAAGTGCTAGAGAGGTCTCCAGAAATCCACAAAGGTACCTCCACAATAGACTACTTGCAATGGTCAAGAGAAACCCGAGCTGATCTACTTTGGTGATTGGATGGCCAAACACCTTAACTGTCGTGACAGAACTCTCATCCAATGACTGATGGAAGCAGATGCAGAGATCCCAAGGCCAGGTCCCAGGTGGAGCTCTGGGAGTCCAATCATTGAGAAAGAGGAGGGATTGCATGAGTGAGAATTGTTGAGACCATGATTGGAAAAAGCACAGGGACAAATAGCCAAACTAGTAGAAACACATGAACTATGAACCAATAGCTGAGGAGCCCCAAACTGGATCAGGCCCTCTGGATAAGTGAGACAGTTGATTAGCTTGAACTGTTTGGGAGGCAGCCAGGCAGTGGGACCCAGACCTGGCCTTAGTGCATGAGCTGGCTATTTGGAGCCTGGGGCCTGTGAAGGGACACTTTGCTCAGCCTGGGTGAGGGAGGAGGGGGCTAGACCTGCCTCAACTGAATCTACCAGGCTGAGCGAAATCCCCAGGGAGTTCTGGCCCTGGAGGAGATGGGAATGGGGTGTGGGTTGGAGAAAGGTAGGCGTGGGGGGTGCAAGAGAAGGGAGGACAGGGGAATATGTGGCTGATATGTAAAATGAAATTAATTTATAAAATAAAAATAAATAAATCTAAAAAATAAATAAATAAACCTCAAATGAGGGTACCTCAATAAAAGAAAAGAATTTTAAATTGACTTTCCCTATATCTGCATAGATGGAGTCAAATATGTTCTGCTTAGTGTTTTTCTAATTTTGAAATAACCTTATGTGGAGGAAAACAGTCGGAAAAACGAAGTACAACAGCTTCTATCCTCCAGGGTACCCATTCTCACAGGGACTAACAGGGCTTCAGACACATTCATCACCTGTGTGCTGAGAAGAAAGACAGTTACCAGGCCAGCCCAAGTATCTTTCTTCAGTTCACTGGGGTACTATTTACAAAAATGCCTGCAGCCTACCTTGACATTAGAGACTTTGAGAAATGCAGTTGTAGTGTAAAGAAATTTTATGCTTATTACAACCACCTTTTGTTTCATTTCCCATATGGTTAAAGTGAATGCAAATTATATGACAAAGAATTAATATAACTAAGATAATCTGGTATCCCTCCTTACCTAGCATAAAATATTAACTGTGTTATATTATTGCATTTTAAAATATAAAGTTGTATGAACATAAGTGAGCTGGAAATCCATTTTTAGAAAATTTGTGTGCACTTGTTTTAGTATAGAAACTCTGAAAACAAACATGCAGATCTGTCTTTAGTGTTTATCATTAGAAAGTTGGGTTTTATAAGATATTCAAATTTTTCTTGTTTAAATTTTTTTACACTTGTATCTTCCAATTTATTGTCTTAGAAAAAAGTTACTTGTAGTTTATTTTTTCAGTATAAAAAACATTATCCTTTTACTTTTCTCAGGAGTTAAAAGAAAGCACATGTAGTTTACATGTAACTTAGATGAGATACTTTGTATGGGTGATGTTTAAATGGTCTAAGAAAATAGTCTTTTTAGGGGGATGACAGGTGAATTCTCTTCGTTGTACTAATATTTCCAAACAAACCACAGGTAATTGCTGGAGATCTCACAGAGGGAGACTTGGGTAGGGCCATACATTCAACAATGTTCATCTAGGTTGTGTAGGCAGGGTTGTCATAACCTGGGTGGATGTTCATGTATTAGAAAATAAATGAAAATTTAACCCACCCTGCCCTTTTTTTCCTGAGAATCTTGAGTTTATAATGTGTGTTGAATGACTTGGTGTGCTCACCTGATTTTTCTTCTTTAGACTTTTCATGTGATGGGATAAATTTAAAAAGCCTGAGATTCTTCTAAGAAACCCCAAATAGGCCTTCGTAAATTATCATATTTACATATTGCTTCATTCTGTTTGCTAGTTTCTGAATGCATGGGGTTTAGAGGCTTGTAGTTCTACACACAGCTTTGAAGGCAGTGGCTAATTGTGTGTTTTACGTGCCTGCTGTCTTCTCTTTCCCTCCTCTACCACGAAGCTCTTCCTTTCATGTGAAACTCTGTCCCATCCGCCCTTCTCTACTCACTTTCCAACGCCCACACTTGCATCATTCTGTAACCCTGTCCACACCTTAATACATACATAGGAACAGCTTAGCCTAGACTGGACATGGTGCAAGGCAGAGGTGTAAGGTTTGCCAAACGTTCAAGACTAGCCTAGGCTACATAGTTTCTAGACAATGTAGTCAATAGTATGACACTCTGGCGCAAAAATACAACCAAAATGAAACAAGGCTCCCCCTGCCACACATAATTGTATCTTGAACATGGATAACCTCTCTTCTGATTTTTCTCTGAGTGGTTATTTGTGTACAAAGACAATTATTTATTTTCTGTAATGTGATTGTCAAAATCATATTTTGTCATGATGTTATTAAGTAGCTTAAATTGTGCTAGTAATACACACTAAAACTCTAATTATACAAAAGCATGTATAAAAAAGAGCTCATTCCTTACTCTGTAACTGGTTTCCTTTACAAAACTAACCACTCTTTTTAATCCTTTATGCCCATAAAATGGAGGCAAATCATATGTACATAATATAGAATTTATTTGACACAGTGTTCATGACTATTTCCAAATCATTCTTGACTTACAAAATTGTAATGATTCATAACTGTAATTTCAACCCCCAGTTTTAGCTTTCTATATATTATGACATTGGCCCTACACAAGCACTCAGAATATATTTATTATATGTGTCAATATATATTTTAGAACAGTTTTTTAAATATATTGAACATTTCTTAAATAAGTTGTTTAAATACTTGAAGCATGCAAGATAGTGTGGTGCACAGAATTCTGAAAATATGTTTGACAACACTGTTCAACATGTTAAGTGGAGTCAGTAAGCTAAAACTTAATAATTCCAACAAACATTAAGTTGTCATTTTTCTTTTACATGTCGAATTAACTTTTCAAAATGTGGAGACAATATGTCATATTTTCCGCCCTCATAATCAAATGTTACTTAGAAATCATTGTGATTGACTGGAATGATTGTCTTAATAATAATGTTTCATTAGATATTTATGATCAATAGCAAAAAACAGAAGAAATTGTCCCAGTTTTTCTCCTATCTCCACTATGCCTGAGATCCTCAAGCTGTCAACATCTCGTTTTATTTAAAGCACAGAAAATACACAGACTCACAGGTAAAGGATGAACTATGAATTTCCATGACAGAACATAGTCAAAATTTTCAAAAAATGCAGGGATTAAAAGATGGGAATAAATATTTATAAATGTGAACTCAAAAAACTTACTCCACAGAATTCTGAAAAAAAAATTCTGCTCAGTGTTTCTATCTTTGTGAAGTCAGACTCCTCCTTGATGCTTACATTTAAGAATGAAAATTACTTCGCTCCAGAATACTCTATAGTTTCTTGCTTTGTTTGGAAATTATTATAACATTTTGTAAAAATTGATTTTTCCAGAACCTTTATTCCTATTAAAACATATCATTTTCTTTCAATTAAATCTCTAATCTGTTTATAATTCCAATTTGAACTAGATATTAAAATTATAAGTTGATTTGTCTAAGTGTTAACAATGTATATAATCTATACATAATCAACTTGGACAAATCAATAGTTTTTTTAGACATCAACAGAAAGCATACAGAGGAGATCATGGACAATCTGCCCTTCATAATAGCTTCAAATAAAATAAAACATCTAGGAATAAACACAGCCAAGTAAAGGACTTCCACAATGAAAACTAAAACTCTGAAAAAAATGACAGCGAAAGTCACCAGAATATGTAAGAAATCCCATGCTCATGGAATGGTAAAGTCAACGTTGTGAAAAGAACATTTTACCAAAAGCTATTTACAGATTTCAAAATCCCCATCTCATTTTGTGTAATAATAGAAAATGAACAAACACAAAATGCTATCTTTATGACCTTAATAGAAGTGAGACACCATTAAAATTTCCTAATTCATATTATATTTTTTAGTTTTTTTTTTTAATTGCGCAAAGATCTGTACCATCTGCATACCTCAATTCAAAACTCTACAGTTTTATAGATGCTGACAGTTAAAGTTAGGAGTTTGCTTTACCCAAGATCAGTACAATCATAAACCGTATTCTATATCCTTGTCTTAGTTTTTTTTTTCCATTTTCTGAAATAAAATGCCCTGACAAAATTAACTTAATGGAGATGGGGTTTATTTTTAGTTCACAGTTCTAGGCACCATCCATCATGGAGAGAAGTGAAGAAAGCATAGGCCGAAAGCATCTGTTCACATCATTTCTATGTTTTCAAGAAAAGAACAAGGTATTCATGCTGCCCTTTAGCTCTTTCTATACTTACATACCATAATGTCCTCCCACCTAGGGCATAGGACCTCTAACCCACTGTTCACGGTCCTTTCCATCTCAGTTAACATAACAGAGATATTATCCTCTAGTCTCACCCAGAAATTCATCTTTAGGGGATTCCAACCTCAGTCAGATTGATGGTTATTATCAACCATAACAATTTTTATGTATTAAGGAAGAAGTCACAAAAGCAATAAAATGTCTTCCCTAGAAAACATAGATAGTTGAATTTACAGGTCAAATATTAATTTATATGTTCATCAAATAATGTTTCATAGTAAATACTCTATGCATTTTGGGAGTACAAAAATGAAAATCTATAGAATAGCACATTTATAATCTTGGGTGAAAGGTCATGGATAAAGGTATTTGAAGCTTGCAAGAGAAACTCTTCTAACATTAATCTGACAGTAATTTATAGAGATTTTATTTTGTTCAATGGCAGTCTAAAATATAGAATATAAAGCAAATGGTTAAAATAACTATAGAATCTATCTTGAACAGATGAGCTCCTTAAGTAAAAACAAAATATTGTTTTTAGTGAACAATAAGACATTAAAGATCGCTCAATCCATTGCAATGTATACAAAGAAAACCAACAGAGGATTATGTGATAAAAAATGAACAGAATTGAAAATATTTCACAATTTTACACATGAAATCTAGTCATGAAGTTTTCATTGATATCAAAGCTTCTTTCTGAGTTAAAATTCACATTAACAAAGTGATAAATATTTGAAGATAAATATGTAAATATTCAGAATTAAACATGCTATGTTAAAATGTATCAAAAGCCATATATTATACCATAAATGTATAAAATTTTGAGTTAACATATTATTTAAAATAAATTTAATATTTTAAATATCTGAGTTAAATATATAGCAAATCAATATTTCACCAAGTAGTCTTTTTTTGTTTGTTTGTTTGTTTGAAACAGGGTTTCTTTGTGTAGTTTTGCACCTTTCCTGGTTACTCGCTTTGTAGCCCAGACTGGCCTTGAACTCACAGAGATCTGCCTGCCTCTGCCTCCCGAGTGCTAGTATTAAAGGCATGCACTACCACTGCCTGGCTTACCCAGTAGTCTTTGACAGAAGATTCGTTTTAGTAAACAGCAAACCTTGTCTATCAGAGAAACAAAATAAGATGAAGATAACTCATACTTGTCATCTCAGCACACAACATCTGAGACAGAAGGAAATCAATGGTGTCAAGGTCAACTAGGCTACTGACTAAATTAAGAAAGTTAAAAAATGGAGGAAAAAAGTCAAAAAATGTAATGGATGATTAGAAAAATCAGATGTAATGATGGGTTCAGCCTTGTCTCAGGATATTCCACAGGTATTTTATAACTGTACTTATTATCATGTAGCAATGTCTAAAACTTTTGAAGAATGTTACATGAAATTCTTTACCAAATGTATGTCTGTCTGTCTTACACAAATAATGAATGAGTTTGTCATAAAGAATTTTTTATGAATAAAACCTTATAAAGTTGATGACTGTCCAGGCAGCTGGTTATTTCTGTAAACTCACATTATTTTGCAAGTTCCTTATTTGCACTTCCTGTTTTATTAGGGAATATTATTTTCTTCTTGGGTCTCTGAAGGAGTTGAAGTTTAGATAGTTATGGTTATAGTTACAGTTAGTTGAAAATTAGTAGTTATAGTAATGCTTGTTAAGAATTTCAGAAAAGAAACTCACTAAAGAGGTGTAAGTGTATAAATTTGAAAACCATTACAACATAGTTATCTGGTAGTAATATAAGTTAGGAAAAAAGTGAATCAGGTACATTTAGAGCTTACCAAAATAGGATAGATAATGGAATATTTTCTCTGAGTTTGTCAAATGTTAATGTAAAATACACTAGACATCGTTGAGGTATTTATTGCTTGTATATATTATATGTAGTTATTGTACTTATTGTATATAGTTTTTCTTGTATTAGTTATAGATTATTTTCTTTTTTCTCTTTATTAGAATAAATCTAATCACATGGTAGGCAGAGTCTCTGTGTGGTCAAGGACACAGCCAAGCATGGTGACACAAGCCTTTAATTCCAGTACCAACCATAGAGACCTGGAGGTCTGTATAGACAGGCAATGATGAGGAAGTCATGTGGCTGGTTTTAGAGCCAATGAGAAGGCAGAACAGAAAAGCAATAAAAACACAGCAGGAAAAAACTCTCTCTGGGGAAGCTACTGCTGGTGGTAAGCTAAAGCTAGTCCTGGCTCTTTCTCTGATCTCTTTGGTCATTTCCTCTGTATTTGGCTGTGTTTCTGATTAATAAGACTGTTTAGAATTTCATCTACAGAAGGTGTATCCTTAACAATCAAAATAAAATGCAAAAGTATCTGTAGATATTATGTTCACTACCAATTGAAACTGTACTGTTTTCAGTTTGGTTTTTCAGTACTGGTAATCAAACCTACAGAAGTACATTGCATACTGTAATGAGTACACACACAAAAAAAAAAAAAAAAGAAAGAAAGAAAGAAAAAAGAAAACAAATCAAAGCTACAAATGTAGACTAGATTTTCCCAACATTTCTTAAAATATAAACAAGAGTGGTATCGATGGGTCTTAAGGTACATTGATTCCCAATTTTCTGAGAAATTGCCATGTTGATTTATAAAGTGTCTCTATAGGTTTGTACTCCCAGTCATAATGGAGAAATGTTCCACTTACTCCACATCTTCTCCAACATAAGCTGCTATTTGTGTTTTTGTTCTTAGCCATTCTGACAGGTGTATGTAAGATGGTATCTCAGAGCTGGTTTGATTTGCATTTCCCTAATGGCTAAGCATATTGAATATTTCTTTAAGTGTTTCTCTGCCATTTGAGATTCTTCTGATGAGAATTCTCTGTTTAGGTCTATACCCCATTTTTAAATGTTTTATATGGCTTTTTCAAAGATCCATTGATACCACTATAGGAGGGGAAGAGTACTGAAAGAGGACTGGAAAGTGTGTGTGTGTGTGGGGGGGGGTTCCTTTTCTGATTCAAATAGAATACTGATGCAAGGGAAACACCGAGGAATCTACAAGTATAACGCCAGCTAACAATAGGGGACATGTAGCCTGAACTGGCCGTCTCCTGTGATCATATTGGTGACTACCCCAATTGTCACCAGAGAGCCTTTATCCAGTAACTGACAGAAACAGATGCAGAGACCCCCAGCCAAACATTAGTCCAAACTCGGGGAATCCTGTTGTAGGATTGTAGGAGCCAGAGGAGTCAATGACATCACAAGAAAACCCTCAGAAACAACTAATCTGGTTCATCGGAACTCACAGAGTCTAAAACAACAACCAGAGAGCCTGCATGGGACCAAACAAAAGTCTCTATGTGAATGTCACAGTTGTGTAGCTTGGTCTATTTGTGGGAATCCTAACAGTGGAAGCATCGGCTGTCCTTAAGGCTTTGGCAGTCTCTTGGGAACCTAGTCCTCATACTGGATTGGCTTGTCCAGCCTTAATACAAGTGGAGGGGAAGTGCTTCATCATTCCACAACTTGATATGCCATGCACTGTTGATATTATCCCTTTCTGAACAGAAACAGAGGAGCAAGGATGGTGGGGATAAGTAGAAGCAATGGGAAGAGAAAACTATGGTTGGGAAGAAACTAAGTAAATAAAATTTAAAAAGAAATAAGAAACTAATTTCTTTATATTGTGAAGAGATAACAAACTATGGGTTTTATGAGAACAATTTTTTCAGTTGCTAGAAAAAGAAATAAGATCAAAATAAAGTATAATAATCTGCTTGAAAGTAAGCATTGTTGTGGAATATTAGTTAAAAGTATGTTGTATTCTTTTATGCTATGGGATATTTGTTTAACCCATATGCAAAAGATGTGTTGTATTCTTTTCTGTTACATTTGTTTAACCCTGTAAAGTTGTGTTACTTTGCCTGTCTAATACACCTAATTGGTCAAATAAAGAGCTTAGCAGCGAATAGTTAGGCAGGAGACACAAATAGGCAGGGCTGGTAGACAGAGAGAATAAATAAAAGAGAGAAGAGGGTGGAGCAAGAAAAGGAGAAGGAGAGGAAGATGCCAGGGGCCAGTCACCCAGCTACACAGCCAACTGTGGAGAAAGAAGTAAAGAAATGTATATAGAATAGAGAAAGGTAAGATACCAGAGGCAAAAGGTTGATTATTTAAGAAAAACTTGTTAGAAATAAGCCAAGCTAAGGCCAGGCACTCATAAGTAAGAATAAGTCTCAGCGTATTTATTTTTGACCAGAGATACACGAGCAAAATTCATTTAGTCTCATTTTAAAAGTTTCCATTGTCTTTCATAATCTTAATCTTGTTCAATATTCAGTCTAATTTCTCTTTTGAGACTCTAGGGAATCAGATAACTGCAGATTTCTGTAAAATTATAAAGCAAAGTTTAGACTTCCAACATTATAATGCTACAATACCATCCCAAATTAATGACACTAACACTAATATCCTTAACAATTAGAGATATTTGTCTCGTACAAGACTTGGTTGTAAAATTAAGCTTCCTAAGGCTCTTTTCCTCTCCCAAATGTACATTTTGAATTTCTTTTTGCCACATATGTTCATTTTTCATTGTATGCCCACTTGTTATCAATAATAAAATCATAAAAATCAACAGTATTTAGTATTGAAATTTCTTCTACCAAAGAAATTAGCCCCAGACAAAGTCTTAGGAAAAGAGAAGAAGGTAGCCATATTTTTTTTGCCAAAATATCACAGAATGGCCTTGGGCTAGTTGCTAATATTTTTCTCCTATAAAACTACTTGAGATGGGCTTTCACAGTCCACATTGGTACCATCAGTACTATATTTCAGTCTCCTACTAAAACAACCCATTATGATCTGCTTAAAACATTCAACTGTCTTTCAAGTCTAGAGGTTCAGTCTTCAACATTGTTCGTATTGAGAGAAGTCAGTGAAGGAATTTAAACAGGAACAGAGGTGGGAACCATGGAGGAAAGTTGATTACTGGCTTGCTTTTCATAGTTTTCTCAGCTTATTTTCTTATGTATACACTACCACCTGCCCAGGTATGGCAACAACCTTAACTTGCTGGCCTAAAAAACATCCATAATTTATCAAGAAAATGCCCTATATGCATGCCCACAGGCCAGTCTGATGGAAACAATTCCTCATTGGTGGTTCTTCTCCCAAGTGACTCTAGTCTTCTCCTCAGTGACTAAAAGCATTTGTTTCCAAGCCAAATGATCTGAGTTCAGTATTCATTATACATGAAGTGTTCTTTGACCTCCACATATGCTCAGTGGCAAGTATGTACAAGTATAGAGAGACACATATGTAAACATAAAATTAAAAAAATGTTAAAAATAAAAGAATACATGAGTTCATCAGATGAAAGATTATGATCACAGAAATTGCAAGTTAGAACCACTGCTCCCAAAATCCTCAGTCCTACCTCTACTACAATTGAAGCTACATTTTCTTTGAAATAGACAAGCATTAGGCTAGCTACAGCAGGATTCACATTTTATTTATGTAAGGGTGTAAACTGTACTAGTGGATCCATCATGATTATGTTGCAACCAAGTAATCCCCTGTAGAAATTGAAATATTCATTATAATATACAGATGTAAAATCTTAGATCGTTTTACCTCTTTTGTATATACTACAGAATGTAATCATTGTTTTATACTCTCAGGAGGTAGATATTTCAGAATGAAGACTTTGTCATTTAAAACTATGGTATATTTTACAAATAGTTTTAGTTAAATTAAATGTAGAATGGTTATAACACCTTTAACCATAAAATAAAAATACAATCAATGAAACAAAATTAAATGAGTTTCATCAACATTCTTCAAAACCTGAACATTTGCTAATTTCTTGGTAAAAATCCTTTTTCCATTTGCATTCTGTGGTGGTATTGTGTTCTCAAAAATATTGTGCACACTAATAAATTTATCTGGAGTTAGAGAACAGAACAGACACAGTAATAAACATAGAGGATAGGCAGTGGTAGCACATGCCTTTAATCCTAGCATTCTAGAGGCAGAGATCTGCCTGGATCTCTGTGTGTTCAAGGATATAGCCAAACATGGTGACTCATGCCTTTAATCCCAGAAAGTGAGCCTTTAATCCCAGGGAGTGATGGCAGAAAGCAGAAAGGTATATAAGGCATGAAGACCAGAAATTAGAAACTTTTAGCCTGGTTAAGTTTTTAGGCTTTTGAGCAGCACAGTTCAGCAGAGGCATCTAAGCTGAGGAAACAGATCAGCTGACAAATTGGCGAGGTGTGGCTTGTTCTGCTTCTCTGATCTCCCAGCATTCACCCCAATACCTGGCTCTGGATTTCTATTTATTAATAAGAACTTTTAGGATTCCTGCTACAGCATTCCATTTCTTAGTGTCTCAAAATCATGTCTATGCTAATAGCAGACATTCTGATGACCTTTTTCCTTCATCAAAACAAGTTATTGATGATATACCCTATTATTAACTAGTATTTACTCAGCAAAGAAGTTTTACTACAAACATTTAAAAAAATCTATAATCCATTTATGAGTATGCCAAGTTTTTCACTATTGCTTTTCAGACATGGGATAGCTACTTCAGTATTCTAAGTATATTATGCTATCTCTTATCTCTTGAAGGCCTTTCATTTCAAAATTTATTTCTGTGTTAGATTTATATCCCTGGTTTTTAGTGTTGTATTTATTTACTTCAGTGATACCCAGAAAAGCAAAAACTGAAGCACTTACCTGTCTAAAATTTAAGAACTATATCGAGCATTTTAGCTAATTGTACAATGTTTTCCTCCTCAATTGTGTATTATGCTTTTTAAAACCATTTTTCTTACAATATATGGCTATTATAAATTCTCTGAAATCATGTTTTCAGAAATCTTATGATGGAGAGTGTGCTAGTTTCAGAAAGCAATGTTGTGCTATAGATATGTTGATGGATGGATTATTGCTTATCTTAGACAGCCTGAAATATATTTAAAACTAACCCCTTCCACATCAACACCATGTCTTGCAATTCCTACCAATCCCATCAACTTTAGTGTTATAGCAGTGCTTTACTTGGGGGTGAAAAAGAAACAACAGCAGAGTGTTTTATTTATTCTGTGTAATTGGGACAACCTGGGTCTATGTTCTCACCTTACTTCTCCAGTACTTCTCACCCATGATGGCCACATAAGCATATTTGTGCTGTAATTACACAGTGCCCCACACTCAAAGGGACAAAATTTCACTTATTATCCAGGCTACCTGGAGTTGTGTAGCAGTGTAGTGATCTTTGTTTTACATCTAGTATCAAGATTGCAAGGAGCACAGAGACAAATAGCCAAATGAATGGAAGCACATGAATTATGAACCCAAGGCTGTGGAGCCCCCAGCTGGATTAGGCCCTCTGAATAAGTGAAACAATTGAATAGATTGAACTGTTTGGGAGGCATCCAGGCTGTGGGACCAGGACCTGTCCTTAGTGCATGAGCTGGCTGTTTGGAACCTTGGGCTTACACAGGGACACTTTGCTCAGTCTGGAAGGAGGGGACTGGGCCTGCCTGTACTGAATCCACCAGGTTTAAATGAATCCCCAGGGGAGGGAGGGGGGAGGACACGGGAACCCATGTCTGATGTGTAAAATTAAAACACAAATATAATAATAACAACAAAAACGATAGTCTGGGCATGGTGGTGCCTGCCTTTAATCCCAGCACTTAAGAGTCAGAGGCAGGTGGATCTCTGTGAGTTTGAGGCCATATTTGTCTATGTAAAAAAAAGTTACAGGACAACCAGTACTACATGGAGAGACCCTGTCTTAAAAAACAAACAAACATTTCATGCTCTTGCAGACCCTCCTCTTTCTCTACAGTTGGACACCTGGAGCTCCACCGGTGGCCTGGCTGAGGATCTCTGCATCCACTTCCATCAGTTATTGGAGGAGAGTTCCATCACAAAGACAGTTAGGGTGTTTAGCCATCTGATCACCAGACTAGGTCAGATCAGGCTTTCTCTTGCCCATTGCCAACAGTCTACAGAGGATGTATCATTGTGGATTTTTGGGAACCTCTCGAGCACTCTGCCTATTCCTGTTCTCATGTGGTCTTCATTTATCATGGTCTGCAAGAGCGTGAAATGTTGAATCCAAGATTGCAAAAAGGACAGGGACAAATAGCCAATCGAATGGAAGCACATGAACTATGAACCAATGGCTGTGGAGCCCCCAGCTGGATAAGGCCCTCTGGATAAGTGAGACAATTGAATAGCTTGATCTGCTTGGGAGGCACCCAGTCTGTGGGACCAGGATCTGTCCTTAGTACATGAGCTGGGTGTTTGAAACCTTGGGCTTACACAGGGACACTTTGCTCAGCCTGGAAGGAGGTGACAGGACCTGCCTGTACTGAATCCACCAGGTTTAAATGAATCCCCAGGGGTGCCTTGATCCTGGAGGACATGGGAATGGAGGGGAGGGGCTGGGGGGAAGTTGGGGATGGGTGCGGGAGTGGGGAGGACAGGGGAACCCATGGCTGATGTATAAAATTTAAAACACATAATAATAAAGAAAATAAATAAATAAATATATAAATAAAACAAACAAACAAACCGAACCCCCAAACAAACAAACAAAACACAAAAACACGGATGCTGAGAATACATACCCAGGTCTCCATACCTCCCTGCCTGAACCATCACCCAGGCTGTCTTGTCAACTGTTTTAAATAGCAGTGACAGTGACCAGATGCTGCCATCAATGCTAGTATATTGAAGTTTTGCATTTAAAGCAGTGTGGCCATTGATGTGATGATTTTTGGTGCTAGTTCAAGTCATATGTAATCCAAGTTTCAAAAATTCTACCTAAACACACCACATTTCAGTGAAACCTTTCATTATTTAATCATTTTAAGCTCTCATTTCTTCTCTTGATTTAGGCAACATTTTATCTGTGCCAATATCTGTGCCATTTACACATTATAACATGGATATTATATGTAAATTGTTATACTGTTAAATTAAAAACTACATGGGTCATTTCCATATAGCTATGTTCTTTGAGATAAAGCCTTTCATATTGGTTAGAAACACCACAGAACACAGGATGTCCCAAAGGTTGGTGACATATTTCATCCTTTTGGAAAGGCCAACAAGCTCAGAAATTAAAGAATAGAATAGCTCCTGGAAATCACTGAAACTGAGCAGACTCAACAGACCCCCTCCCTTCTCAAGTTTATACAAGTAGTAAGGATTTCTAAGAGACACTTTTCAACAAACCTGCTACTAAGAAGAGACTCAAACTAGCTGAGTTACCTGGAATGGGCAGTGGCCTGCCAAGCTGCCTGGAAGAGTTTCAGACCACCTGAGCTGCCCAAGACTCTCTTCAATGTATCAATCTTCCTGACAGTTGTACAGTGAGTACAAGGTTTCCAACTTTTTCATGAGCCACCATCTATTCTGTCTTGGCCTTTTGGTGTCACACCTAAATTTGAGACATTTCCACTATGGTAAGTCAACCCTTACTTGTAATCCCATAAGAACCAAAATAGATGTTATTGGTTCACCAAGCTATACTTGGCTGGATCCTTCCTGTGATTTTGCTGTTGATTCTCTGTCTGGTGAGAGCAGGCATTTGTTCATATCTTCTCAGGAATAGTGTCACACAAAGTCATCCAATAAATGCTATAATATAAATAGTAAACCTATCAGAACCCCATGATAAGGCTTAAATATTTATTTATTAAAATAAGTCTTATTTAATCAACATCTCTAATAGAGGGACAAGCCAAACATGAGAATAAGGTTGGCGTTGGGCAAATAGGTCAACACTGACTGTTTTTCCAGAGGATCTATATGGTGATATTTTATTTGTGCTGAAATGTGAATTTATTTGTATCTTAATAAATAAAAGTACCTGGGGATGAGAGCTAATAGCAAGCCATAGCAGAAGTCTGACAGTGGTAGCACACGCCCTTAACCCTGATCGCATGACAGGCAAATCTCTGTGTGTTCAAGGATACAGCCAGCATGGAGACACATGCCTTTAATCTCAATACCAACCATGGAGACCTGGGGGTCTGTATAAACAGGCAGTGACAAGGAAGTCATATGGTTGGGTTTACAATCAATGAGAAGGAAGAACAGAAAGTCAATTAAAAAAAAAGACACATAGGAAGTAGGTCTCTTTCTCGGGGGAAGGACAGCAGTGGCAGCAAGGGATAAGAAGGCGGTTTTAGTCTCAGCTCTTAGCTACTGCTCTGACCTCTGTAGTTGGAGAGCTTCTCTCCAGGTTCCACCAAGCCCCTGTGGTCCCACAACCCACGTATAAAATAATCATACAGACACTTATATTATTTAAACTGCTTGGCCATTAGCTCAGGCCTCCCATTGTCTAGCTCTTACTCTTATATTTAGCCATTTCTGTTAGTCTATACTTTGCCACATGGCTTGTGGCTCACCAGTGTCTTTACATGTTGCTTCTTGTGGCACCAGCCTTCCTGTTCCCAGCCTCCTCCTCTTCCTTGTCCCTCCTGCCCTATCCTTCCTGCCTGGCTACTAGGCAATCAGCACTTTATTTACACAGAGCGATATCCACAGCACTTCCCCTTTTCTTTCTTTTTTTTTTAGGAAGGTTTTAACTTTTACATAGTACAATTACATATAACAAAACAATTATCAAGCAAGAATTACAGTTACAATATTAAAGAAGATATCCTATCTATCTTATATTAGTGAGTTTAAGGTTTTATATCTAACTTATCTTTTATCATAACTGAGGAAATTATAACTATGTAGTCTTCAACCACATGAAAGACTTCAGAAGGATATAATATTACCTGAGAACCAGAAGAAGGATGTAAGCATTTTTCGGGAGTCTTGCAGGGTGGACAGAGACAGCTGGCAGCCTGGACAGTCACCTAATGTTTCTTTGTAAAGTTGGGGCATTTGTCTTCAGCTCACAGTTCTAGAGTCTCTCAGTCACCTCTCTCAGTGTCCTATAGAATTCTGGCAGTTTCCTCTGCGAAGCAGGAACCTGAAGGGCCATTTTGTCAAGCAAAGTTTAGTGGTCACCTTTCTATGGGTCCTGCATGTCCAGGTGATCAAGCAGTCCAGGCAAGAACAGTTTCTTGCCCAAATGGCTATTTTTGTCAAAGTGAAGATAAGATATGAAGTGTCTTCAATGCCCATCCTCCTCTCTGAAGTAAATTGGTGCTGCCAGGAGCAGACATGTCTCACTGCCCAGAAAGTCTAAATTTTAAAAGTATTTTAAATGCCATATTCTGTAGGTTTTTGAAGTATTTGAAGATTACCTATCTATCTGAAATATCTCTATGTATATCTAGAAGACTTAACTAACATGCCTATGAGTATGATTATCATAGATGACTAATTATTAATCTATTTTTAATTATCCATTTCAATTTAAAATGAGGTATACAAACATAATACCTTAAACAGGAGTAGAAATATACACACAGTATAACAAAATTAACTTTAAGTTTGTATCAATAGACTAAAATCTATACCAATGTAAAACATTTTAAATGAGTTGTTGCTCTTTAGAAGTAAGTTCCTTAATCTACACTTTTATCCTGTTATATCTATATCATATCCCCTTTTCTTCTTTAGAAAGAGATTGTATTTATAATCAACCTGTTTTAAATAAAATAGTGGTTTTTCTCTGTCCCATATCAGAGGGCTCTTCTGATTTGGGACACAAGAAGCTACTTAACTTTTTATTTTAACAATGTGCTTGGGTTTAGAGAAAGAGTGAGCCAATTCCATCTCCAAAGCCAGCTGGGAATTTGGGCGTAGTTTTTCTTACTACTTCCTGCTGGAGGGGGGCGCTGTATCTTATGGGGACATAAAGAAAATTTTAGGATTATGGAGTAGTCCATGAGTGTAAACTTCTGAGCCAGTTGTCTTGAAACCATTCTGGATGTTGGATCATCTGAGCCATGGTGTCATCGGAGACCTTTCAGGTGGTCTTGGCTGATCAAACCTGATGTATCTTAATCTGGAACAAATCCATAGCCTCTGGCTTTCTATGGAAACAAAAGCAGAGACTCTTTTCCAAAGCAACATATCCTTATATCCAAATTTTAAAGTCAAGGTACCTTTAAAGTTTACATATTTGTTTAACTCAACAGCTTTTATGATCAAATCTTTTTCTGTAGTTAAAAATCTCAAAGACAACACAAACCAGATTCTCTGTGTAATATGCATCTTTGTAAGATTGAAACACCTCTGTGGCTGCTGGCTCCGCCCACTTCAACTTCCCAACATGGCAGTGGTACAATTTACCACCAGCTCTGGGTCTGGAGCCATGTGTACCATCAACTATCAGAAGCAGTTCTATCAAAGCAGTGCATAGCTCAGAAACTTTTTTTTTTTTTTTTTTTTTTTTTTTTTTAACTAGCAAAGGCTAAATCTACCATGCAGCAGAGTAAAGTGCTGCTTGTAGATTCCTCATTCTCACCACACTGCAAGTCAGATGCACACACCAGGAACCTGCCATAGTAGCTCAAACCGGCAGGCTACTGCTAACTTGAGAGAGAAAATTAGGAAGCTGTTTTTAGCTCCGTTTTAGAATCTTTTTTCTCAGGTTTTAGGTGGAAACTCTTGCAAACACGTTGGGCACTATTTGTAGTTGGAGAACTTCTCTCCAGGTTCCACCAAGCCCCTGTGGTCCCACAACCCACGTATAAAATAATCATACAGACACTTATATTATTTAAACTGCTTGGCCATTAGCTCAGGTCCACCATTGTCTAGCTCTTACTCTTATATTTAGCCCATTTCTGTTAGTCTATACTTTGCCACATGGCTTGTTGCTCACCAGTGTCTTTACATGTTGCTTCTCATGGCAGTGGTAGTGTCTCCTCCCAGCCTTCCTGTTCCCAGCCTTCTCCTCTTTCTTGTCCCGCCTACCCTATCCTTCCTGCCTGGCTTCTAGCCAATCAGCACTTTATTTACACAGAGCAATATCCACAGAAGACCTTTTGTGCTTTTAACTCTGCATTTTGCTCTGTGTTTCTTATTTAATAAGATCTTTACATCTACAGATCTGAGTTTGATTTCCAGCATGTACAGGATGGCCCACAACCATCTGCAACTCCAGTCTCACAGGGTTCAGTTCCTTCTTCTGGCCTCTATATTTTGACACTAATTTAATTCTACTATGAATTAAATAATTTGACTCTTCAAAGTTCTCAAGTATATAACTATGCATTCAATACACTAGGGAAAATTGTTATAAACTTCAATATTTTTTTTAGAATCCTATCTTATAATAATGTAGCAAATCTTTGGTCTGTCCTACAGGTTTATTTTAGTTAATTTGAATTTTAAAAGAATTCAGTAAAAGTTTCAAACATTACTAAAGTTAGGTTCTACTGGCTTCATGTATGTGAGCCTTTGAAGCAGTGATAAGTAGAACAAAGACAGAAACTCAAAAACACTTTAACTAGATACATGAAACAATGAATAAGAAGATACGTAGATATCTACTCAGTTATGCATATAATTTCTATCTTAAATTCACGGTGGTTATAGTAAATTATATTACTGGTACATCCAATAATGTCAGAAGAAATACATTTCTATAATCTTGTTACATCAGTGATACACTTAAAGCATTTTTGTGTATTTATTTGCATATTCAAAGCATTATTATACTTAAACAATCTGAAAATAATATGAGCTTAAGTTTTTATCATGAATAAATCAGCATGTAAAAAGCAGAAAGGACTCAGGCATTTATTTTAAATTTGAGATTACAATATAATTACCACATTTACTTCTTCTCTTCCCTTCTTCCTAACCCTTAAAGATACCCATCCTTGTTCACCTTCAAATTCATGGCCTCTTTTTTATTTTATTGTTAGTTAATGTAGCTGTGTATAAGTAAATGCATATATATTCCTAACTAAATTATTTACTCCACATAATGCTACCCGTGTATTTTCATAGCTGACAGTTTAGCACTGGACAACCAATTGTGTGTGCTCTTCCCTGAGCAAGACCACCTTTACGTCTCCCAGATTTACTTGGTTGCCTTGTAGTTTTTTACATAGGTTTGAGGTTCTGGCAAGTTAATTTGTGTCAACTCTGTTCCCCTCACATTTGGGTGGCCATGTTGATGAGACTTTACAGGTGTTATGAGACCCAATCTCACAGCAAAACCTCAGATTCTCTAAACCTTAAGAGGATCTCACCCTCCCCCTTCTACAACATTCCTTGAGTCTTAGGTGCTGGGATGTTTTGTAGCAGCATCCACTGGGACTGTGCTGCACAATCCTGCATTTTATTGGTTGTGGTTTTCTGTAAGAAATGAGAGAAGATATTTTGCAATGATTATATTTCACCAAGGAAATGAATTCAGGTGCAATGAGTGTATTTTGGATAAATTACCTAAAATTATAATTACTTTGAAAGTACCACATGGAAGTTTATTTTTCAACAAAGATGATATATAGATTTAAATGAACATGATTTTTCTCCTCAAGATGCTTAAAGAGTATAGAATCACCACATATATAAATAATCACAATACATCATGACTATGGTTAAAACACCAAGACATATACATTTTTCTTAATTGCATAGGTTCTATGAGGTTGCTACCTCATAGAATGGTAGGTAGCAATATATATATATATATATTTTAAATTTTATATAATTTTATTTATATATTTTTATTATATTTATTTATATACATTATATAAATATATTTGTATAAATAAATGAATATTTATATTTATATTTATATGCATATATATGAACATTTAAAGATATGTCCCACACATATATGACACAAACCATTATATTATATATGCACCAACATGCATATGTCATAGAACATATAGCATTATATGTATACATCTCTATATATACATAATATGTACATATATACACATTGGGAAAGAGTCACAGCTTTCTATGCACACTTGGAAACTCAGTGCTGTGTCTTGTTTAATGGAGTAGTTTTGCAATGCAAGCGTAACTGGTAAAGATGATAGAGACGACAGCTGGCTACCCATATGTGATCCTGTGAGAGAAAAGATTTTGACAGGTGTCATTGAGAGAATGCAATGAATAAATTTTAATAATTAAAATGATGAATACAATTGTTCTAACTTAGATAAAAATATTTATACTGACTAGAAATCTGAGCATCCATCTATCCCAAAGATACCATACATACAAAACTAACCAAAGAATTATTTGAAAAAATGTTATAAGCATATTGCTGCTTTATGAGTTTTAAGAATATTTTGATACTTATTTAAATACCTACATACACTTGCATTTTCAGATCTTACATTATAATTCATAAATTTTGTACAATGATATGCTGTGTTAAATTAGTTATGCTTTTCCTTAAAGAATAAGAAAATCGGTAATACTGTATAAAATGACATTTGTGCTAGTTAGAAGGCTCAGTAGGTAGAAGTTCCTGACACACAAGCCTGACAACCTGAACTTGATCCAAAATATAATATATGATATGATATGATATGATATAATGTAATATAATGTAACATGAGACCCATTATTTTTTATCAGCTTGGCACAATGTGGAGTCATGTGAGAAGAGTGGACTTCCATTTGAGGAATTGCCTCCATAATATTGTCCCTGTGGGAATGTTTGTGAGATATTTTCTTATTTAACGATGGATGCATGTGGGCTCCATCCACTATGAGGATACCACTACAGGGCTGACGCTCCTGAGGAATGAGGCATGTATGACTACAAGCTGGGCAAGCCATAAGTTAGCTTCCTCTATGATTTTCCTGCCTCCAGGTTCCTTCCTTGAGTTCCTACGTTTGCTTCCCCTGATTATAGACTGTAATTTGTAAGTCAAATAAACTCCATGCCCAAGTTGCTTTTTGTTTGGTGTTTATCACAGGAATATAAAGCAAACTAATACATCACACACATACACACACACACACACACACACACACGAGAGAGAGAGAGAGAGAGAGAGAGAGAGAGAGAGAGAGAGAGAGAGATTGAGTGACAGAGAACAAGAGAGACATAAAAATAAAGGATTTTAAATGGCAAGGCATTGATTTTGAATTGGAAATGAATGACAAAAGTTAACCTCACTGGTTAGTAGGCCAATTTTTCTCAGTACTGACTCTCACTTTACTCTATTACCATAAAAAGTGCTCAGTAATGACAGAAGGAATATTCCAGCAATTTCCTTGTGGAACAACATGTAAACTTGTTCTCATATTTTGATACACCTAGTTTCTTTACAAATGTTTCTGCCAATTAGACATGGAAACTTTGCCTAAGAGTTATTCAGTAGCAGATTTATCTGTTTAACTTTTGGAAAGTTAGAACATTGCTATTGTTATCAAGGAAACAGTAGTGTGCCCCAAAAAGATTTTATATAGAGTGCTATCTCTTTGACAGAAAAGAGAGATAGCAATTCATTTAAAATAAACATCTTAAGTGAAATAACATTGAATGATTTACTTAAATTTACAGCACAGGAAATATAAAATAATACAGATAACTTAGTGTTTGGGGCTATAACTTTCTTCTGTTGGTCAAAAATGGTTGTAAAAGATAAGAAGTGATCTCCTGCTCCCCTAAGCTTTCTTTCTCTCAAATCTTGCCCTTCATTACTCCCACTGTCGTCCTACATAAAGGACGGGAATTGTCTATGTTGACATTGTACATATAGAATAACTCAATTTCTGTTTTTAAAAAATTCACAATATAGACTTATAAATAAGCATAAAAATCTGCTAATATACCTACCAATATATACAGAGAACACTCTTAGGAAGTGAAACTGTGTCACGAAAGCAGGTTTTGATTTTTCCATAAACCCATCTACAGCATTTGTATTTGATATAGCAATCACATGTTACTCTCATTAGTTAAAAATACCTCAAACAAGTAAAAATTATTTCTTCAGAAAAAAAAGATAAGAAGTGAATTAAAAGCATAGCAAACTAACATATTTCTGCAAAATTCCAGATAAGCCATAACACTGAAAAATATACATAAACATGTAATTCGTTTTAATCACAATGTCTTTAAAATGACATATTCTGAAGTAGATTTTGTTTGAAATGTATTCTAATTCAGCATTATGTTATCCAGAAGAGCAAGATATTTCATGAATACATAAATTCAGGGTGAAAATGTATTCATCAATACTTCACTTATGACTTAAGCAGTGGTTATATTCAAATACAATGGTTTATAATTTTCCCTTTGGTCTAAATTAATAATTATATAATATAATTTAATTGTTCTTCATTTAAATGTAGTTCTTTAGCTTAAACCATTTAGTTCAATCAGTGATATTCACACCAACAGTAGAGAATAGATTTTGGATTTAGGACACATGCTAGCTCAGTGAATTAACAATTTAAATAAATAATAATTGAGAAAATTGAAATCATTTTCATTTTATCTTTTTTTTTTCTAATTTGGAGTCATTTTTAAAAAGTTTGGTTTTTCATGCTTGAATTTGTGTGAACAGAAATAAGAAAAGTAGATAAAACACAGCCCATCCAGCAGGACATTTGGAAAGCATTGTGGAGTGACTATAATTGGGGATCTCACACTAACATCAAAATGTTTTGTTGTGGTGATACTGTTTAGAAGAAGGGAAGCAGCACCAACTAGGTGTTTAAGGTGAATGACCCTAGACTTTAAAATACAAGTAGTAAAGAAGAGTGGACTCTGTTTCTCCTCAATACAGAACTTCACTAATGTCACTGATCCAAACAATGCACACGTTATCACAATGACAATACTATTTGTGAATGCATTATATGTTAGCTACAAAGTCCTTTTTCTTTTATGCTTGGTCCCCTGTTGAACTCAACTCTAGGAAACTCCCCACATAGGATTCTTTATTTACATGAATGCTGATTGTTTATAGCTAACTAACAGATTCAGAGTTATATGTGGTTACATTGTTATTCTTATTATTGGAAACTTGCTGAAAAGATAATTGGAACCTGTCCATGCTTGGTCTTTCTGTCACCATTTTCCATTAATTCTGTGTGTTGTGTTTGTAAAAGAAAATAATATCAAAATAAAAATAACCTAGAAAATGAAAATTAAAAAAAAACAAAACAGTTGAAGGTGAGTTGAGAAAGGTGTGAAAGGAAAATGCACAGACAAATACATATGTGGTTCTTGTCCCTGACTCTGTCACTTCCTGAGGAGAGTGTGAGCACAGATAATGCTTGTCGCAGATAATGAGCAAGTTCTTACATTATAGACAAGTTTTGCAATCTGAATGGAAGAGTTCTATAGAAAAATGTCATCCTGGAAAGATATAAACACATTCACCTTAGATGAGCACAGAAACAGTTTAAGCAAATGATAAAGAATTATTAAAAATTTGTGATCAAATAAATACTTAGGTGCCTAGTTTTCTCTTATATATCCTGCAAACACACTGAAATAAAAGAAAGTAATTCTAAAAATAACTACAACTTAGTAGTCAAAATTAGAAGACATTTTAAGCATAATCTCTGTGCCTAGTCAAAAAAAAAAAATCTCCCTTAAGAAAAAACAGTCACTTTTATTTCTATATTAATAAATTTTAGTTCCTATTATCCACAGGTTAGCACTTTTTTTTGGTATGTTTTCAACATTTTTCTGATTCTTGCCAATTGTCATATACAAAAAAAATTCTTCATTCTCTGTTGTATAAAATTGATTTAGGTCGAGCGGTGGTGGCTCACACCTGTAATCCCAGCACTTGGGAGGCAGAGGCAGATGGATCTCTGTGAGTAGGAGGCTAGCCTGGTCTACAAAGCGAGTTCCAGGACAGCCTCCAAAGCTACAGAGAAACCCTGTCTCAAAAAAACACAAAAAAATTGATTTAGACATTGAAACAAATGTTATAATATAAAAATATGAATGCCTCCAACATAATTTTCTGAAATGTGTATCTCTTGAAATTTAACCAATTAATTTAATTCATTAATATTCCAGGGAAAGAATCAATGTAAATATAAAGTGACAAAGTGATGGAATACCTTTCTTCCTATGTAACATAGGTATTTAATACTGACATGAGTAGTGTTGATTGGAGATATCCCCAGTATGTGGAAAACTTTATGCATATCACAGCTAGCAAGACTCTGATCCTAGTACACAGTGCACAGGTGCAGGGTGTTGCAGTACACATGAGGTCATCCTCCACAACATACTATTTAATCCAAATATTAAGAAGCATGGGATTGAGAGACCCCAACTTAGATGGCACTATGTGTGCTGGATAGTTTTTGCCAAGTTGACATAAAATATAATACCTGAGAAGTAGGAACTTTAATAGGAGATTGTCTTCATCAGCTTGGCCATTGGGCATGTCTGTGAAGCATTTTACAATTGTATTTCATTCAGGAGGGCCCAAGTGACCATAGGCATTGTCATCCCAGGCGAGGTATGACTGAGCTATATAAGAAAGGTAACTGAGCAAGCCGGGGTATGGGGTCAAGTTAGTAATAGTGTTTCTCCAGGATCTGTACCTCAGTCCCTGCCTCTAGGTTTCTATCCTGTGCTCCTTCCCTGACTTCCCTTGATAATGGTCTGTAACCTTTAAGAAATAAACAAACCATCTCTTTCCCAAGTTGTTTTATGTCAGTGTTTTATCACAGGAACAGGAAGCAAAGTAAAACAGAAATCTTTACTAAGACTGGAGTATTGTTGTGAAGATTTTTCTATATCGTTTCATAGGAGGATTGTGGAAGCATTTGAAATTTGGGGCTTAGTACAGTGTTAGATCTCATCAGCTGTAGTCATATCATAAGATGTTTATAATATATTAGTGTGAGAAGTCTTCTACTGCTAACTGGACAAGGAAATGAGATGCTCTGTTCCCTGTCATACTTATTAAACATGATCAGTGTTGCAGCAGGATCACTAGCATATGTTTAAATCATACTTTTAAAATTCTACTTAATTAGCACTAACATTCAATGCAATGTGGTCAGCAAAGAAGAAGTTAAGTTATACATCAGTATAATGCTTATATGTTATTTTATAAACTTATACTTAAAGCACAATAAAATTGAAATTTCACAAATTCAAGTGCTGTGATTGCAGCTGCTGTTACTTTCAAAGTGGTTTTTATGACTGATCCACCATCTCTATTAGAGTCAGTTTGAAGTAAATTCTTTGACTGAAATTTCAAGTCACTGCAGTTCACAAACACTAATTTGAGATTTTAGTATGCAGAAAAAAATGAGCTCTTTATAAATTTACCAGTTTCCACATTTGTTAATGATGATCAACTCACAAATGAAATGCCATTTTATAGACAGTGCTTGAACTGCTTTCCTACATTCTTTTGACAATTGAATCTGTCTACCTATTACTTTTGAAAGCCACTAATAGCAAGTGCAATCTTTGCATATTTCAGTTGAACAACCGTTGTTCGGCTTTCATGACCCCATGTCAAATCTTGACTGTATTAGGAGTTATTCACTCTACACTGGGACTGGACTTTACAATGCTACATTCTTGTTGTGATTTTTTTTTGTAAGGGTCTCCATCTTTTACAAAGTGAAGTTTCCTTGATGAGGGGTGGAACCATACTTACCTATGGATATAAAGACAAATATTTATAGATTGTTTTTAGGGATTAAGTTGGTTTAGTGAAATAGTCCTTGCAGATTCTCCTCCAATGAGAAAATTTTCACTAGCACTGAGAAGCTAGCTAGGTTTAGAGTACCAGGCTTGGTTTGCATCTTGTTGAGCAAATATAAATCCAATTGAAGACTTATAGGTTATCACCAAGGTATATGTGCTATTACTGCACCCATAGGGTTAGTATGTCTTGTTAATCCTTGATGTTGTACAGAGGCAGCCTACCTGGGTTAGACTGTTGGTTGCCTCCATCCTTTGGAAGCTTGCATGGTGCCTTTCTGGTACCACGTCTTTGTAGTTGGAGTTTTCCTGCCTGGCCCAGTCAGGACAAATCTCGCTTACCCACCAATCCCACAGTCGCTCAGACCCAACCAAGAAAGCACACAGAAACTTACATTGTTTAGAAACTGTATGGCCATGGCAGGCTTCTTGTTATCTGCTTCTTCTATCTTAAATTAACCCATTTCTGTTAGTCTATACTTTGCCACATGGCTTGTGGCTTACCAGAATCTTTACATGTTGCTTTTCATGGCGGCGGCTGGCGGTGTCTCTCTCCAACCTTCTACTTCCCAGAATTCTCTTCTCTCTTGTCCCACCTATACTTCCTGCCTGGCCACTGGCCAATCAGAACTTTATTTACACAGAGCGATATCCACAGCACGTCTTGCTGTGGGATGTTCTGTATGTTAAATGTGTTGCTCTGATTGGTAAAAAAAATAAATAAAACACTAATTGGCCAGTAGCCATGCAGGAAGTATAGGTGGGACAAGGAGAGAGGAGAATTCTGGGAAGTGAAAGGCTGAGGCAGAGAGACTGCCAGCCACTGCCATGAAAAGCCAGATGTAAGGTACCTGTAAGCCACGACCTACGTGGCAACTTATAAACTAATAGATATGGGTTAATTTAAGATAGAAGAAGAAGATAACAAGAAGCCTGCCACGGCCATACAGTTTGTAAGCAATATAAGTCTCTGTGTGTTTGCTCTGGTGGGTCTGAGCAGCTGCGGGACTAGGGGGTGAGAGAGATTTGTCCTGACCTTGGGCCAGGCAGGACTGGAGAAAACTTCAGATACAATGCTTGTTTGTTTGTTTGTTTTAAGCAATAACATCTATCCTTCATTGTTTAATAAAACCCTCAATCCTTAAAGGGGCATATTTAACTTGGCCAATAATGTATTTTCTAACACTGCCTATGATTGGGCACGTCACATTAGTTTTTACTTGCTTGTTTTTATTTCTGTTTTACTTTAGTTGCCATGTTTACTCTATTTTATACACCTAAAATATATTTTAGAATATTTTCACACATTATACATTCAGGCAGTCAGGATGTATTGATGAGAGAATAATAAATTTTTTAAAAAATTTTTTGGTAATATTGACCTTACATTTTATAACCATATAAAACTTTTATTTAAAAAATGGTTTTGTCTTGGAAGGTCTTGTTCATTCCATCTATGATGATTGAAAGTTTTGTTGGGTATATTAGTCTAGGCTGGCATCCATAGTCTCTTAGTGTCTGCATTATATCTGTCCAGGTCCTTCTGACTTTCAAAGTCTCCATTGAGAAATCGGGTGTTATTCTGATGGGTTTGCCTTTATAAGTCACTTGGCCTTTTTCCTTTGCTGCCCTTAATATTCTTTCCTTATTGTGTACATTTAGTTGTTTAATTATTATGTGTCAAGGGGACTTTTTTGGGGGTGTCTAGTCTGTTTGGTGTTCTATAGGTTTCTTGTATCTTCATAGGCATTTCCTTCTTTAAGTTGGGAAAGTTGTCTTCTATGATCTTGTTAAATGTATTTTCTATGCCTTTGAGTTGGTAGTCTTCTCCTTCCTCTATCCCTGTTATTCGTAGGTTTGGTCTTTTCATGATGTCCCAAATTTCTTGAACATTTTGGGGCATAACTTTGTCGGCTTTAGTGTTTTCTTTGACTGATGAATCTATTTCTTCTAATGTATCTTCAACACTAGAGATCCTCTCTTCCATCTCTTGCATTCTGTTGGTTATACTTGCCTCTGAAGTTCCCGTTTGTTTACTCAGATTTTCTATTTCCAGCATTCCTTCTGCTAGTGTCTTCTTCATTTTTTTTTCTATTTCCCTCTTCATGTTTTGGACTGTTTTCTTTGTCTATTTCATTGCTTTTTCATGATTTTCTTTCAGGGACTTATTGTTTTCTTCTGCTTTATTTGTCCTTTCCTCTAGTTTTTTATAGCGTTCTTCCCATTTTTTGTTTGTCTGTTCCTCCACTTTATTTTTGATTTCTTCTAGCCTCTTCATTATGTTACTTATAAGGTTGTTTTCTTCTGCTTCTTCCATTCTGTGATGTTCAGGTCTAGCTGTTGGAGAAGGGCTAGGTTCTGGTGATGTTGTATTGCTCTTTATTTTGTTGTAAGTACTTCTGCTTTGACGCCTGCCAATTATGAACCAAAGGCTGTGGAGCCCCCAACTGGATCAGGCCCTCTGGATAAGTGAGACAATTGAATAGCTTTAACTGTTTGGGAGGCACCCAGGCAGTGGGACTCAGACTGTCCTTGGTGCATGAGCTGGCTGTTTGGAACCTTGGGCTTACATAGGGACACTTTGCTCAGTCTGGAAGGAGGGGACTGGACCTGCCTGTACTGAATCCACCAGGTTGAATTGAATCCCCAGGGGAGTCTTGGCCCTAGGGGAGATGGGAATGGAGGGAAGGCAGGGGTGAGTGTGGGAGTGGGGAGGACAGGGGAACCCATGGCTGATGTGTAAAATTAAAACACAAATATAATAAACTAAAAAGGAGAAAAAAAAAGAGAAAGTAAGGAGCAGGGTATGCATGGGTCTTTCTTATGTGGGTATTATGTTCCCCGAAATATTGTGCACACTAATAAACTTATCTGGGGTCAGAGAACAGGACAGCCACAATATTAAATATAGAGGATAGACAGTGGTAGCACACGCCTTTAAATCCTAGCATTCCAAAGGCAGAGATTTATCTGGACCTCTGTATGTGTTCAAGGCCACATTAGAAACAGCCAGGCATGGTGACTCAAGTCTTTAATCCCAGAAAGTGAGCCTTTAATCCCAAGGAGTGATGGGAGAAAGCAGGAAGCTATATAAGGCATGAGGGCCAGAAACTAGCAACATTTGGCTGGCTAAGCATTTGGCTGGTTAAGCTTTTAAGCTTTGAGGAGCAACAGTTCAGCTGAGACCCATTCGGATGAGGACTCATAGGCTTCCAGTCTGAGGATACAGGATCAGCTGAGGAACTGGCGAGGTGAGGTAGCTGTGGCTTGTTCTGTCTCTGATTTTCTAGCAATCACCCCCCCCCAAAAAAAAATGTATGGCTGGGAAGTGTTGGCACATGCCTTTAATATCAGCACTGGGGAGGCAGAGGCAGGTAGATATCTACGAGTTCAAGGCTAGCCAGATCTAGAGAGCTAGCTCCAAGACAGTTAAGGGTGATACATAGAGAAACCCTGTGTCAAAAAAACCAAACCAAACCAAACTAGACCAAACCAAACCAAACCAAACCAAAAAACAAAACAAAAAAACCATAAAAATATGTCCCTATCCACTACTTCTGAGTATACGATACAATCTAATGCCTCCTTTTAGTGAATGCAGGACTTCAAGTAAGTGAGTCTCCACTTTTCAGCTCTGCATACACGAAGTAAAGCTGCACCAGAAAGGCAGTACTCTTCTTACACGTGAAAACCTAGAGCTCATATGTTCAACAATGGCATGTCGAATATTATCACTTGTATTATTGTCAAACTCCAGAGCAGTGCATGTGTTTTTAACATTGGTGAGACAGTCTCAAAACAACAAGCAACATGACACTGTAAATGTAGAGAAATTGCAATATTTTAGAATTTGATTTCTGTCTGATTTAAGAGTAAAAAAAAAAAAAAAAAAAAAAAAGTGAGGGAGTATGAACAAGCCAGTGTCTGATGTGCCAGTTTTGATTTTTTGTTTTTGAGATTGTAATACAATTACAACATTTCTACCTTTTCTTTCTTCCTTGCTCCCTTTCAGGTTCATGGCCTCTATTTTTCAAAAAATTGTATTGTGCACATATGTGCACACGCATGCGTGCAAACACACACACACACACACACACACACACACACACACATTTGGATTCCAGTGTGAATGCACTATTTTATACATGTGTCATAGTTTATATATCTACAATCCAACTGTGCTCTGTAACCAGTATTAACCTTACACACCACTCCACAGAAGTTGTGATGACTGAGATACTCATTATTTTATTGCTGCTTAGCAAAAACAACAACAAAAAAAAAAAAAAAAAAAAAAAAAAAAACCAGATTATCCCTCCTGAAATGACTCATGCTCTCAAACTAATAATTCAAGGTAATTAATGAATGTAAAAGAACTGAGTTATTATAGGAAAATTTTAAACAAGTTGGAATCCAGTCCACAAATTGTCAATACTCTTTCTGGAAGAGCTTGCTGTTCTTGCAAATTACACCTTAGTGCTATCATGGGTTCACATTGCTATTATGCAAGTCTGTGGGAGTGGGGAGTAGGAGTTAGAAATCATTAAGTCTCTGGATCTATATTTTAAGGGAATATAGGCATATATGTGCATGAGGATGACACTGTTATGTAAGTACAGATGTCCTTGAAATGATGAATGTCATTTAAAATGACAAAACAATGTTAAGATTTATTGCAGAACAAAAAGACAGATTCCAATATTCATAATCAGTTATTCTCACAGTAGATTTCTATTGTAGAATACACAAAAAATATTACTCTTCAAAATAAAATAGGAAAAATTTGAAAATGACTGTAGAAGCCAAATGTCTATATTGTGGAATGACTTGCAACATAATTGAGCCATTGCAAAACCAATGCTGTTGAAAATTTACACACGAGTAAATATTTTCACTGACAGCTTGAATTTAGCAATCATGGAAATTCAGCACTTTGTAATGTTTCATCTAAGGCAATACTTGTAGAAAAATGAAAGGAAAGGGGCAAAGAGTGTTGTTGAAATGTCCATTGCTATATAGGATATCACATCCAAAGAAAACTAAAGATTTATGACATTGTCATTCAAAAGTCTCTAGTAATAGTTGTGTTTACATAAAGCATAAAACTACAACTTCTGAGGAATGTTTATAAATCTCCCTGTATAACCATGGGGCATGTTTAATTTTTAACAAGCTTCTAATGAAAACATTATGTAGGTTTATTTGTAGATATACTGGAGAGCATTAAAAAATGGCTAGGAATTTATGACACATAGGTGTCTCACAAAATCTATTACATTTAGATTTTTAATACAATAGAAATATAGGAACCTTTAGATAAAATTCAATATTGAAATATTTAAAAATATAAAAGGGATCTGAAATGACTTCAAAATATGTTAATTCAAAAACTTCAAGTTACCCCAACTTCAACTTAATCCCATTTCAATTTGTTGATTACTTTTACAGGGAAGGTGAGGAATTGTATAAAAGAGTCTTGTAGCTGATGAATCTATTGATGAGTGGCATCTGTGGGAGCCAGACCATGGATGAAACTCTTACTATTTCTCTAGTGGACAAGAGTAAAAGTAGTTGGTCAATATCTAGATTTTAAAAGGTAGGTTTAATTTTAAAACATTTAAATGTAATTCCATTTCTTTTCTTTCTTAAACTGCATACACAAATATTTTATTTTTTTCATTTATTCACTGAAAAATACATACATGTGTACAATATATCCTGTCTATGTCCATTTCACACTCTTTCTTTCAACTCCTTCTGAACAATCACTCTAGATCTCTCCTCAATTTCAAGTCCCTCTCTTTTAGTTTTTCATAACCCACTGAGTACAATTAGTACTTTCTCTGTGTTCATGGCATGTGGGTTTCTACACTGTGACATGGGCCATCTACCAATTGCCACCCCTCCTAAAAATGATACTTCCTGCCCTAGAAGCCTTCAAATGCCAAAACCTCCACAGTTAGTTCTGGGGACTCATGAGCCATTCCCTTCCACCATGATAGATTTTTTAATTGGTTTTATTGTGTGCATTCATATATGTAACAGGCATGTCAGGTCCAAAGGAGTACATTTCCCAGCACATCTTCTTAAATCTCAGATCTCACAATCTTAATGTATTCTCTTGTGAGATTTCTTAAGCTTTGTGGATAAATAGTGATAAATATGTCCCAATTATTGCTAGACAATCATAGTCACTCTTTTCAGCACTTTCAGTAGTTCTTAGCCTCTGTGTTTTCCATTACCCAAAGCATTTCTGACTAAGGCTGAGAGCAATACAAACACATGGCTACAAATGTATATATTTAAGGGATTTTGACAACTTGACAATTTAACAAAACAGCATCGAACATTCTCTGATGGGACCTACAAAATCCCTAGCTATGAGTTCCATGCATAAATTCCTTCCTGTGGAACAATCCTAAGTCTAATAGAAAATAGTTGGTTATTATAATAGTCAGTCTTGCTGGATTTGCACCAGTAGGCACGTCCTGCATGACTGGTTGGTATTGTAGCTTGGGTGCTATCTCTGAGTCAACAGTATGCATTCTTGTGAAAGAAGCCAGATGTATTTTGTAAGGAATCTCAATGTAAATATGTCTTAAGTTATTGTGCGCTTGGGACTGAGTTAATTATTATATGATTTTTTTTTCAAAAATTTCACTGTGCTTAAATATGGCTAAAGTAAAATGATATGGGCCAGTCTCTAGACGTCCTGGTCAAGTACCAATTACCATAAAATCGGGCTGAGCTGAGTTTCATTCTTGTCTCTTCATGGATCCTTTTTTTTTTTCTCTCTCTCTTCTCTGTCTGTTGTAAAGCCTGCAGGAGAATCACCACACCACTGACTAGAACAAGTTTTGCCTTTTACCTTTTACCTATTAATAGCTCTGCCTGTGGGTGTCAGGATTGGCCTGGCCCTAAGGTGACAGAGAAGTGACTTAGATTGTTGGAAAGCACAAGTGACCTCACTCATTAGAGTGGGTACATGATCTAAAAACAATGCTCAAGATTTAGGGGAAAAGGTCTGAGAAAAGTAAAAACATAAATTAGAGGAGGTAGGGGTAGAATGTGTCTTACCAGACAGCAAAGGATCACCAGGTGATAACACTACATCATCTTTAGCCTTCCAGGAAGAGCAGCTTCACACCTCATTCCACTGAAGAGGTAAGCTGTATGTCTAACCTTTCTGGTTTCTCTAGTGCTTATCTGTTTGGATAGGGCCTTTTGCCCTCTACACAAAGGTGGCAGATGACTTTATTCCCAGAACTCATACTCAGAAGGCAGAGGCATGTGTATCTTGGTGAGTTCAAGGTCAGCCTGGTCTACAGAGTCAGTTCCAGGACAGCTGGGTCTTCACAGAGAGATCCTGTCTTAACAAACAAACCAACAAAAAAGTTAAAGCTTCCTGGAAGAGAAGAAAATATTTCCTTAGTAGTGGGGTCCTGGGTAAGTGCTCACATGCCAGGAGATAATGGCCATTCATGAGAACCATCCTAACTAAACTTACTGCATCCCAAAATCCAAAACAATGAACAAAAGACATGAGTGTGCTTTTTGGGATGAGGGGTGCACTGGGGCTAAGAGGAGTAAGTGTACCCAAATTATACATGTGTAAAATTGTCAAATAATAACAGAAATTTAAAAATTCAGGCAAATAGTTAGTCCAAGAGAATGAGTATCTACTTCTCTTCAAAGTTTGACCAAACTGGAATTTGTTAAAATAATTTGTTTTTAATTAGCTATATGTATGTTTGGGTGAGGTGTATGTGCATGTGATTGCAGATATACTCAAGAAACAAAATAGGACATGGGATACCTTAGAAATGGAGGTACAGGTAGTTGTGATCTCCATGACAGGAGTGTTGTGAACCCAAATCCAGTCCCTTTCAAAAGCTTGACCAATGATGGGATTTAACCAAATATCCATGTCTCCAACCCCCAGAAATACAGTTTTTAAAAATATGTCCATGGTAAATTCTCAGCTGAACACTATAACCAAGGTTATTAAATCTTTTTTTTTCAAAGAACATGGTCATTTACAGAATAGGATGATCCAATAGGAAAATATAGCCCCAAATAATACAAACTAAAGGGATGTAAGTATAAGAGAACATTGCAGATCATGTGCAAATGGCAAAGAATACATACTGGAATTTTTGTCAGCAAATAATAATAACCTAAAGGAAGCACAAGCTTCCATATATGGACTAAACTGTTTTCCTCACCATCTATGTTTTAAGTTTTAAAATATAATGCCATAAGAATGTAAGCCTTACATATTTAGCACATTTTCAAGATTTCTAACATATTTTAAAGTAAGACTTTTACTTGTTTTCTATGTATTTAAGATCTTTCTATGTAGAAAAGAGAATATTTTACAGAAGCCAGCTATCTGTTCCCATTGGAAGACAGGGTTCATCAACTAACCAGCCCACAGAAAGAAAGCAATAAGGGAAATAACTGGAAGGCCTGTGCTAGTGTTGCATTGCTTTACTTAGGGAAATTTTCACATCCAATTAGTTTACATGCTTTGAAAAGCAAGAGGCAGAAATTTCTAAGTCATATTCTCCTCTATGTACTACTATGTTTTCTGATCAGGATTTTATTGGCTCAACCTCTGGCAAAATATTCAAATAATTCTAAACTTCTATAATTCTACATGCCTAAAAACTATTGGGTATTCTGTTATTTCTCCCCTCTGATTGCAGGTAATTGTGTCTTTATGTCTATCTATTTGATCAGGGCTCTCTTTACAGTTTGGAAAATTATAGCAGCATAATTCCATCCCACATTATATGCTTTCTGTGCATGAGGTTTTTGTTTTTTCTTTCTTTCTTTTTTTTTTTTTCATGATTTTTCTTTCGGCTTTGTGACCACATGAAGATTACATTGATGGATCACTGCTGTATCCAGCCACCAAGAACAGTAATTTTCACATTGTGGTTACTCAGTTTTTGTTTATTTTTCTATTTTCTTTTTATAAAAAGGAATTGAACACTTTATGTAAAATATTATTTTTGGTGCTAGTGTTGGACATGAGGAAAGCTTAGGAGACAGAGGCAGTGAGCTAGAGAGATTGCTTCAGTCCAACATGAGAGCCTTGCTGTAAGAAAAGGGGTCAAGGCCTGTGGGGACAAGTGTTTGAGAATGGTGGAGACTCTTGACAGTTAGAGTTGGCCCATCATAGGATGCGACTCTTCAGCCAAACTCAGTGTCAGGAAAGGAGCTATCCTACATAAACTCGTTAGCAAACAGGTAGGAGCTCAGGCATGATACAGAACAAAATAGAGGTGTAGCATGAGCATTTACAAGAGAGAATAATTATGTTTGCATTTATCCACATGTCTGAATGGGTCATATATGACAATAACAATTTGGGAACTATGACAGGGTAGAGCTTCTGATGTATTAATATGGATGCTTCTTGAGGAAAAACTACTCCATATTCCTGAAGGTTGTGTCCTGAGGAAGAAGTACAACCTTTGACCATGTTCATGTTCATATCCCATCCTGCCTCTTATAGGAGAATTTCTCACAATCCTGTGGCTCTAGGCATAGCAAATTTACATTCTCTCTCTCTCTCTCTCTCTCTCTCTCTCTCTCTCTCTCTCTCTCTCTCTCTTCCTCTCCCTGTCTTTCTCTCCACCCTGCATGGATGTATAGATATAGATAGATATAGAATAGATATAGATAGAATGTGTGTGTGTGTGTGTGTGTGTGTGTGTGTGTGTGTGTGTGTTCTTCATCCATATGAGTATGAGGGTGCATGTGCAGGTACATACACATGTAGAGGTCAAACAGAATGTTGAGAGTCTTTGTGTATTTGTCTTTTATTGTCTCATGATAGAGTCTTTCATTGAACTAGAAGTTCATAATTTTGTCTTTGTGTATTTGTCTTTTATTGTCTCATGATAGAGTCTTTCATTGAACTACAAGTTCATAATTTGGTCTATGTTGGACAGGCAGTAAGCTCTTTACGATCTGCATATCTCCACACTGTGATGTTGAATTGTTGCTGTACTCAGCTCTTCCTAGGGTTTTTCATGACTGCCAGAGATTCAGACTCAGGTGCTCATTCTTCAGAGTAAGTACTCCTACTCATTGAACCATCACCCCGGGATCCATGTACTCATGTTATGCAACGATGGTCACATTAATTTGTTGTAGAAATAAATCTATTGTTAAATAAGGGGCCGTGGAGATGTTCAGTGATTAAGAACACACACTGATCTTTGGAGACCCAAGTTCACTTCCTATAAAACAGTAGCTCACAACTACCTGTGACTCCAGGATCAGGACAAGTGATACTCTTTACTAGGGTCTTTGGGCACCTGCAGTAAGTAATATGCTCCCACATAGACACACATGTACACATCATTTAAAAACATAAATCTTTTTAAACATTAAAGCAAATAACAAAAAATGAACAAAAAGCAAGTAAACAAGTAAATAAATAGATAATTGCCCTTTCTTCCAAATATTATTACACTTCTTAAATGACTAAATTTCTACAATGTACTTTACACATTATTTAATCCTTTAAAGTACCTGTAATAGAGACAACATTACATCATAACCCAAATTTTATTAGTTTTATTATTTGGACAGAAAAATTTAGTTTGCTTTTATGCCTAAAATAATAACCGATAAACTCATATATCAAAGCTAGTTTATCCTATGCCTGATTTTCAGCTCAAACAGTCAACCCAACTTAGCGTTATTGCAGCCAAATAAGAAGTCAGACCACTGAATTAAGGATGTTATCTGTGAGATGATCATGGTCATCACAACCATTTTTAGCAACTCTATCTTAATTCTTTGGAAGGTTGGATCTTTGCACCTAAGCACAGTACACCGTTAGATATTTAGTTCACTAACTAGGAGATGAAGGGTCATGCACAAGTTCTTCTGTCACTAAATCCTGATTTAGAGTTACTTTAATCATGTGCTGCCTCATGTTCTTGATGATTAAATGGATACAAGAATGTAAGCTATTCAGTGTATTGAGCATCAAGTAATCAGTCATACACTGAATGATACATAGAGAACACCAAAAGACAATTTTATAACCTCACTAAACATCAGTCTTTCAATAGTTCACAATGCAAAGATATCTTTCCATAATTCGATATCCTTCTCTCTTTAGTGTGCTACTAGGAATTAAGGTGTGTATAAATCAGAGTTTCAATGAGCAGAAATATAGGAATTCAGCATGATTATAGTTACACAGAATATTTATTTCCCACAACTAGGACACTTATTTGTGTGTGAAAAGAACTTTTTCCAATCTTGAGAAGTACTGAAGACCTTTCAGAGCTTTATCCTAGCTGTGCATTCTACACTCTTTGCTGGGCTGGAGTGGGGAAAAACAAGTCACCTTGCATGTCTGTTTCAGAAATTTGATCCATTGGGTCACAAGATTTTACATCAGGCATCAAAGTATCATATTAAAGCCATTTTATACATTGAAATACTATTCATTTTTAATGCAACTAAAATACTAGAAAGAGAAAAGGAATGATAAGCATGATATATTAGATAGAAGAATTTGAATGGACTAAAATAACGTGAGAAGATAAGAAAACAGCAAGAAGAGAATGAGAGTTCATCTCACACTGGATCAACACTTACCTCACAAGCCAAATATTACACAGAAGAGGATCAGCATGTAGCATGGCATGCAAAAGTTTACATTCTGAATAGAATTCAGAAAATTAAATGTATTACACTTATCATAATCAAGGTTAAAGTTGATGGGATGGTTGTCTACGGAGAGAGGGGATAGGAATAAACAGCAAGAAGAATTCAAAGAGGTATGGCTTTAATTGATATTGAGGGGAATTGTGCAGGAAATACAGCTGAGATAAAAATATAGCAGAGTATGGATATGTGAGACAATGTTAGACAATGACCAGCATGGGATATCAGCAAGGGAAGCAGGTTCTAGAATGATATTGGGGATGATAATGAGTGGTGACTTTTAATTTTAGTCATCTCCCTGAATAAAATGAGAAGCTAGTACAGAGGTCTTTAACAACCAACTAAGTTGACAAGATGAACCACTCAATAAAGGTACCTAGCAAGATGGCTTTGTGAGTAAAGGGACCTGTCACCTACACTGATGACCTATGTTGGATCTCTAGAACCCACATCATGGAAAGACAGAATAGACTATCCCAAGATGTCCTCTGCAAGGCACTGAGAAACATAACAGGTATTTCTCATGTTTTCATATTCATGTGTGTACTTGTGGACATGCACCCAGATATAGACAAGTACTCACCAAAAGTACACACACATGCACACAAAATGTATAAAGTTCTTTGAGATGGTTTGTTTTGATTTTTATTATTTTAGCCAATTTATTTGACCTATTAATTTCAGGCTTATGCAACCTGAGATATTCTTCACCTTTAAAATTTCATTGTGGAGAAAGAAGGTTAGAAATGTTGGTGACCCTATACAAACCCTTTCTACCTTGCAGCTTTAAGAAAATATGAGTTTCTAAATGTCATGAAAAGCAATGTGGAAATAAAGGAGCTGGCTAAGCCTTTCCTATTGAGCCATATAATGAGTTATCCCATCTTCATCTCGTTCATGACCTGCTATCTAGGATTAGCATTAGCCTTCTTAAAGGAGTGAAGCTAATGTGACATAGGAGATCTGGTGTTGAAACTGTGAATGTTATGATGATAGGCAGATCAAACATGGTATTTGAACCAGGTTGTAAACTTCCCAGGGACATCATTTCCCTAATTGTACATGAGGTCAAAGGGAAAGCATAACTCATGGGCATTGAATATCAAACCCAAGAATTTGGTCTACAGTAGAGTTCTTTAGAATAGTAATTACACCAGATATTAAGTTCTTATTGAAATCAATTCAAATCCAATATTGATGTAAAATGAATCCGTAATAAGTCACTACACAACTTATATTATCACTATCAATCTAGGTTTTTGCCAGATTCTTACAGTAAGCCCATCAGCCCTGGCTTGCTATGTTTCTCTAGTGGAATGTTGAGTATTCTGAGAATTTAATGTTCTTTCCTCTATCCTCCAGGTAGTATCTGTACCTCTAAGTAAACTTACTAGATTCCATGTCCAAATGAATTAAGTGGCTAACATAAATCTTAGATTAATTTCTTTGGGGTCATCTTAAAGATGGGGCTTAAGATATTTAATTGACAGATTCTATTGGGATTACAACTGTATCATTGTGATTTCAGCACCTTGTTTTATTGTGAACTTCTTTCATTAATTCTCTCATTTATACCCACAGTGCAGATATCCAGAAGAGATCCATGTAGAAGATCCTTTGGTTTCTGGACACATGAAAAATATGTGGATGTGGAAATCCCTGGGGAACAGAGCATGGATCACATACTGAGATGTTTCTAGTGTGTTAAACTACAGAGAAATTGGGACTTTGAAAAAGGCAGATAAGTGTTGGCCCTATACCTTGTCATTTTGTGAAAAACATAAAAAGCAGCTTGCCCAGTGATAGGAATCATAGCTGGTATCACCAAAGCTAGAACCTACAAAAATTAACAGTTAAAGTTAATTCAGAAATCAATGTCTCAGAATAGAAAACTGATCTATATACATATGCATATAAGCAAAAAAATTTACTCAGTAATAATGTATGACGCACCTTATGAGGTTGTGAACTTTGTTCTCTTGGGTTTCCTGATTTTTGAGCTTGGTCTCCCTTGTTTGCCTATTGTATATCATCACTAATTATTTTGTTTTTATTTTTTGTTTATTAAGGGCTCCATAGATAAAACTTCTGAACTAAGTAAGCGACTCCAAGTCTACCTGTTATAGAGGCACAATGTTTATTGGGGTGCTATTCATAGTTCTTAAGTTATGAAATCAACCTATTCCATTTGTTTCCGGTGGAAACAGGTCAAGAAAATGTGGTGTATGTACACAATGTTGCTTTCTAGCCATAAAGATCTAAGCTATGCCATTCTTAGAAAAATAGATATAACTGAAAACAATCATATTAAGCAAATTTAACTACCTCAGGAGAAATGAGTGTTCTGTCTGTCAGTTGTGTTTTCTATATCTTATATAGATACATAAAATCATGTGTGATTATGTAGTATTAAAGTAGACATGAAACTATATAGAGAAAACAGGAACTAAGGAGAGACAGAAAGTAAAAAGTAGGGCATGTGAGGGAATATGTGCAACATAAAAATATAACTATATGAAATATCCTTAGGTAATTCAGTACTATGTACAATGAATGTAAACTATAAAAATTAAAAATTAAAAATGCAGGTGGTAGGAATTCAGGCAGGCTGGCAGGACCTATGGCTAGAAATGTTGATGTCCATGTTTTGGTGCTCTATCCTGCCACCGAGGGCCATGTATGGGTCAATGGTCCTGATGCAGCTGGGAGCCATGTTAATATCCATGGCCCATGTCACCATCTAAGGTCATCCAGATATTGACCATCTATACCACCTTCTGAAGCTGTGTCATTATCCATAGGCTATGGTGCCACAAGGGACCATGCTGATTGGAATGGCCTGTGCAACCACTAGGGGGTCTTGTAGATATCTGTGGTCCATCTGTGATCTGTGCTGCTGCCCGAGGCCATGTTGGTATCCATGTTGTTGCCTGGGACCCATGTTGCCCCAGAGGCCAGGTGGAGGTCCTTGTAGTGTGTTGATGCTAGAGATCATACAGATGTTCTTGGTCCATGCTATAGCCAAAAACCATGTAGAGGCCCAGGATCCATGCTCCTGCTATTTATGAAGGGCAAGGAAGCTAAATTTGTAGTGATATCAGTGAGTGTGGACACACAGTTGTGAAGGAGTGACAGAGAAGGCTTCTGTGACAACACCAATCCCCACCCCAATATCCTACCAAAAGATAACAGCCTAAAAAGGAAGACATCAAAGAGAACACTTAAAAATTGTGATACAGATGTTGAAGTGTAGCTCTCCACAATTGAGGACTTCTGGCTGGAGAAGGACCATAGGAGTTTGATTGTACTCTAGTGGGTATATGGACAACAGAAATTGGGCTTCTTTTTCTTTTGTATTTTATTTCTTTTTTCTCTGGAGGTGGAGGTGACAAGAGAGGGGACAGGCATGGGAGGGCTGGGAAATAAGTGTGATAGGATGCATGATGTGAAATTCCCAAATAATCAGTGAAACATTATTTTGAAAAATAAGTAAAAAATGGACTTTCAATGCAGAAAACTGAAAAGTAAATTAGTTTAAAAGCATTACATATCCTTGTAAAAAGAGTGGTTAAAATAAAATGAGAAAATACTTAATCAGATTTTGCAAATTCTGCTTCAGAAACAGCTTAATATGTTTTATCTGTAATAGACACATGGTAATTGAGCATAGTTATGAGTTGTAGTATGATGGTTCAACAAATACACACATTGCCTAAGGATCAGATCAAGATAATTAACATGCCCATATCACAAACATTCATTTCTTTGTTTGGAAAAATATTCAAACTCCTTTTATCTTGTCGTCATTATCCAAGGCCAACCTTGATGAAAATGCCTGGTTACAGCAGGTATTCATTGCTAATGGATAGTTCCACTTAGCTCCCTCTCACATTATCTGTCCTTGGGCCACTACCATTCATGACATACCATTTTTAAAGTATCTCCTTTGCCAAGTGAAAAAAAGATTTTTCATTTGCTTCTCTGCATATTTTCTTGAATTTATTTTAACACTCTTCATTTATTTCTTCTCAATTACTAAATAACCAACTGTTATGAACCTCAGGCTTCTCAATGTCATCTGTCTTTTTTTTTCTATTGTGGCATCATTTGCGTCTCTTTCTTCACCTATAATTTATTCTTTCACCAAAGGTACAGACTGTGCACAGTCTATTCCTATACAGCTCACTTCCCTAGCACTTTGTATCTTCAGCTTCTCCACCTGTGAATCCTATCTACAGTGGCTATAATGCACTTTCAAAAGAACATGTTTTATGGGGCCTGCAAGATGACTCTTAGGAAAAGCACTTCCTATATAATCCTGATGGCCTGAACAACCTGCATTTGATCCCTGAAGGCCACTTAAATATGAAAGAAAAGAGCATACTGCACAAAAGTGTTCTCTGACCTTTACATGTTCTGTATTATGTATGACCCTATCCCCCACATAATAGCAATGAATAATTTGTTTAAAGAATGTGTTTTCTATTAACAAGTATAGATCTTTCTTATCATTATTCCCTCAAAATATAGTATAACCAATGGTTTTGTGGAATTTACATTGTGTTAGATATAATAAGTAACCTAGATATGGTCTAAGTAAATAAAATTGTATGGGTAGCTACAAATACCGGACATGCCATTTTTTGTAAAAGATTGGAACATCTGTGGGTTTTAGTATGTGCAGGGATATTATGGGACTGAATCCCCTAAGATACCAAGGGAGTTTATCACATCCTTGTATACTTTGATATGCTATACAGTGAAAATTATTTAGTGTCTCTAAGTCCTTGCTGATTAATATGTTTGCTGACTATTTTCACAAAATGTTGCTGGAATGAATAGAATTATAGACAGCTTTATTTTGACTTCATTTTGGACAAAACTGTAAATTTTAAATCCTGCCAATTGTCATTTCAAGACACATATCTGACTTTCTTGGGCCTATTTGAGGGGTCCCTAGCAGTATGATAAGGATCTATCCCTGGTACATGAGCTGGCTGTCTGGATCCCATTACCTATGGTCAGACACCTTGCTCACCATTGATACATATGGGAGGGGCTTGGTCCTGCCTTAACCGAATGTACCAGACTTTCCTATACAAGAAAGGCTCCCTCCATGGGAGAACTTACCCTTTTGGAGGAGGGGAGGAGGGGTAGGTCAGAAGCAGGTAGGTAGGAGGGAATGGGAGGAAGAATGAGAGGGGAATCTGTGGTTTGTATGTACAATTAATAATTTTTAATAAAAAAGAAATTGTCAATAATTTCTGCTGATCCACTGAAGTGTAGCCCAATGTAGACATTTTAAAGATAGTCACCACTTCCATTACTTTGTCACCACTTTCCCCTGTATTCTGAAAATGTAGCCATACTTAAATTTCTCCCCAAAAGTGGACTTTCTCTTCTCTTTATTTCCCATTTACTCATAGGGAGCCACTCAAAATTAAACATAGTCTTCTGATAATCTTCACTCAGAGGCAAAGCTTGAAAACCCACAGGCACACAGAGTTCTTCCTTCTTTTATTGAACCACAGATTTTTTTCTATTTACCTACTAAATGATATCCACTAACTATTAAATAATTATCTGTTTCTAATGCAGGATATAGACTTCACCTTAGTAGATGACCCACTATGCTTACTTATATTGCTAGCTGAAACACAGTGCTTTGTACACTGCATACCAGACAATAGGCAGCCTCTCCTATGTGATAGCTGGAAAGTATCTTGTAGTGGTATATGCTCTGCCCATGACCTTTGGGCCCAGGCAGCAGGCAGCAGGGAGAAGGGGCTTGTGACCCTTCTCCCTTTCCTTTTAAGAGGTCAAGTACAATGACAAGAAGCACCACCTCCTTTGGGCCTATATCTTAAGGTTAGGGGTAGAGCAAATAACAGGATAGTATGTAGAAGATTTGATTAGCTATTCGGATTGTATGCTGCTCAAAGTATTTGATTTTTCTTTGACTTGAAGAAACAAAGCTGTAGAGTATTTTTTTCTAGAAAATACTTACAGACAAAAATGATAAGGAGCAAACTAATAATGGTATCAGATAAATTAGGGAAGAAATAAAAAAGCATGAAAAAATTTTATATATGTTTCATATTAATTTATTATAATATATTAATTATTAAATAAGTTAAAAATAATATGAAAATAAAATTTACTTATTCATACTGTATTGCTGTATGTAGTTTTAACTGTATTTTAAAAGTGCAGAAATCACTCAATTCCTTGTATATTATTTAAATAGATGCAGTTTTGAAGTGGGGTGATATATTGAGAATAATCAATGCAATCATGGGTTCAGAGATTTAAGTTGTCTGAGTGCATTGTTATTGTATAATAACTAACACCTTCCTGAATGTTTCTCAAAAATAGAATTTTTAATATGAAATCAAATAACTTGGCTTATTGTCTTCTCACACAAGTCACTCAAAACCACAGGTTGAAAGAAAGCAGAAAAACAGTTCCTTATTTCAAAATAATATCAGGATTGCATGAATTACCTACCTTCAACCCTTCAGTATTTTTCTAGAACTTGGTCAAGAAATGTTTAATGTTATGATGTCATAAAACTTACCCCACCAAATTTCTGCTATTTAATAGAAAATTAATGGACAACATTAAAAAGGGGAATCATCATGCATACACATGATTTCTATAATGATGTGCTTTATTCTGAGCCTAAATCTGTTACTAGGAATGATAAGCCAGCAAGACACAAAGAATTTACCAAAGAATTATCTTCTCTGGAAATGTTTGTCACCTTGATAACCTTAATTAAATGGCTAGAGATGCCTAGAGCATTTATCTACTGGCATTGGATAAAGACAAGATGCTGTGAATCTAGATGGGAAAGAATTAGCTACTTCAGAATCCAGACAAAGGTTTTTGGATTTTAGATTATGTATCTTTGTTTTTGTGCAGCAAAATAAAGCTTACTTTCCTCTTCCTCTGTTACCCTTGTTGTCTGTTGTGTCCATGTCCAGTCTTGTCAATCAAACTTGTGTTCTTTCTGACTTTTGGACCAGATGATGTGGAAATCTAGACTGATCTATATCCCTGAGTTTAATCCTTTTCCTCATCATCTTCCTCTTCAAGCATAAAACGTTCACGATATTCCTCCAACACTATCTGTTAAATACAGGCATTATTGTACTTCTGCCCACCACTTTAAAAACTAATCTCAGACAGCAACATTGACAAAATTAACTACTATTTGTTGTCCCTTTTTTTTCAGACATTTTAACTGACAGTCATCTTTCACAAAAATAGCCCAATAAGAAATGGCAAAATCAGTGGTAAAGGCACCTGCCACCCAACACTGGAAGCCAGATAACCAGATTTTGATATTGGAATCCATTTATTATAGGTGTAATGAGAAAATAGTCCTCACAGGTGTCTTCCAATATACACACACATGCCATGGAATATTTACCCACACATGAGCACAAAGACACAACAATAACAATTAATGAAATGAACAGAAATAGATAAGCAATTCTTCAGAATAAAGAGCAGATGTCCCTCCTCAACTCCAAATACGCAAGCCAACACATCACAGTCTAGAGTGAAGCTTTATTTGCTCTGACCACACTATGCATATACTACACATTACTCTGTGTATGTTGAACTTTGTTGACTACAGGGATTGTTCTCCTGAGCATGGCTGCTCACTTTGTTCTGTCCCTGCAAGAGCCATTAGTGCCTAGAAATACGCAGTGAATTCCCTATGATAATGTATGTATTTGCTTAGATAAACCCCTTTCTCATAAGTCTTCCATAGGGCACAAGCATTCAAGGAATATCTCATTTCTATTTTCTTCCACAAGTTCCTTCAATTTTTATATATTAAGAGTTGACAAGTTCATTTCTTGTGACTCCTATAAACATATTTTATGACTAAAACTACAATATTTTGGAATAAATTATAAATATATTTCCTCTGTGAAGACAGATTGAAAATCCCAAGACATCATTTCATAGAACATCCCAGTTATGTTTGAAAAATACAATGTTTACTTCGGAGACATCAAAAATAATTCCACATGAAAGTACCTAGTAATTAATGTTGTCATCTTAATAAAAGGCTCAGAAAAAATATGCAAAGCAATGATGTTAAAAGAGCATTTTATAAACATAAAACATCCCTCATGAGGAAGATACAAGTCTACCTGTTGTTGTACTATTAGAAATTACAGAGTTAGAAAAACAGCTTCAATATTACAAGACAATGATAACAAAATAAGGTATTAGTATAAAACTGGACAGGCGACTGATACGACATCATGAAAGGATGAAAGTCAGACTCAAGTATTTAATCCAGAAGCTCATCATGATAGGAATAACATGAAGAAATAATGAAGTTCTTTAGTGTTTATTGGTTAAATCTAGAAATATCAGCTGTTTAAATGCACAAGCACCATGGTATACCAAAGTGTGTACACAAACGCCAGGGCCAGTGTTCAACTTCCTCTTCTAAGGCAGTGTCTAGGTTTTGTATTAAGATAAATTTCTCACATCCTGAAACTTGGTACACTGGACCAGCTGGTTGCCAAACTAGTCGAGGGGATGAGTATTCCTTATCTTCCTATCACTGGGGTTACAACTTGGTTCCATCAGACCTGTGTTTTATTGTATGTGGGTTCTGAGATCAACTTTTTGTCCTGTTTTTTGCAAAGCAAATATTTTAATGAATGAGCTCTCTCCTCAGCTTACTTTTTTTCAAATTAAAGTAATTTTTTTACTACTTGTAATTGGCCAAAAGACTATTTTCGTGATAAAAAGTAAATTAAGATATTCTATAGTTGTTACTTCTTCCCTCTTTAAATATATCTGGGGAGAGGGGCATACATAAAGAAACAGTAGAATAGAGTTTTATATGAAAAATATAAAGATAATAAACAAGAAAGAGCCATCACTGTTTTCAATCATGTAATTGACAAGCATTTTGAAAGTCAAAAGAAATAAAATAATGAGCACAGTGAATTTAGAAAAAGCATAAACACAATAGCACATTAAGCACAATAGAATAGGAACAGTATAGTGAGGGTAAAGACTGCTTCTGAAGCATTGACATGGTTTAAGAGGATTTTAAAGTTAATATATCAGTTGGATAAAGGAGGAAACTTTTGGAGTTAGGTCAATGATTTTCATCATTTTCATTGTCCCATTGTCCCTCAGATGAAGCATACCACCTTTACTGAAAAATTCAGTAGAGAAGAGCTGTCTCATCTTCCAGTCCTCTGACAAGCAAACATGTGATGAAGTGTGGCAGGATCCTATGCTGTTGTTCCCTTTGGAGGAAGGGCCAAGTATGCCCAGAGTCAAGAATACAGACTCTGGGAGAATGTAGAAACAACAAGCTCAGTTTATTCAGGAAGAGGCATGCCTTAAGTACCCTCCACCCACCTTGGGGGAAAATCTGATGAATATGCATCTGCTGGTATGACATGGCTGCCTCTCATTGCTCCAGATCATCTCCAGGTTATGGCTCAGCTGCTTTTGCTAAGGCCCTTAGGCAGATGGAGGTTGGCTCTCAGAAAGCATCTTACTACTGGTTTGGATTGGCTGGCCCCCAAGCCTGTTAGGGATGAGTCATCTCACAACAGTTGGTGTTGACTGTACAAGAATGCTACTTAAGCATGAGCTAGAGATAGCCAACAAGTAGCATTTTACTATGATTTTTGCCTCAATCTCCTCCCTTGATCTCTATTAGTAATGACCTGTTACCTCAAGACAAAATAAAACTCTTTCTACCAATAGTTGCTTTGGGTCATATTATTTGTCATAACTATAGCAAAAACAAAAAATAAACAAATAAATGAAAACAGAAATTACAGTGTAATGCCAGTCTCTCAATTTTAGCCCTGTAAGAGCTTCAATGTAGAGAACTCCAGAGGCAGATAGGAAGGGATGTGGGAGTAATTGTCCATCATTGCACCTCAGCTACAGTCTTACAAATCTTGCTTAAACATTTGATGACACTATCCTCATCAATTGAATTTTTAAAAATTCTTCTGGGATATTGCAATGTCACATTCCTTATTTTCCAAACTCAAGCACAAGCCACATTGCTCATCACCATCTACCACAACACAAAAGTGAACACTGTTTTTTTACAGGGTATAAAACTGGATCATAGCTAGCTTGGATCCATTGCATGTGAAATACCATTGCATAGTACACCCTTATATTTTCAACCTGAAACTCAGTGTTGTCCTCTTTCAAGTACAGGGTGTTGGTCTAGTTCCTGTTTTTCTTGTCATTAATCTCCATTGTCAATTTGAAGAGATTTAAATTTTGGAAATACAGACCTCTGGGTGTGTTTCCCCTAAGTTTTAATTGAGCAGGAAAGACCCACCATACCTGGGAATGGCTCAATTTCCATTCATTATCTGAGGTCATGCACTAAATGAAAGAGAACAAGGTGAGCCCCAACAACCATCCCCCTGGAGCTTCTGGGCTATGGATACAAAGTGACCAACTATCGCCCCTTTCAACTACCATGCCTTCTCATGCCATGGAGGTCTGTATGTTCAAATTGCAAAGCAAGATAATCCTATCTGTCCTTCAATTGCTTTTGTTGGGCATTTTATTTTTATAGCAATTAGAGAAATATCTAATTCACATACTGGGAGAAGCAGATTACATAGGAACAAGAAGGTACATGTGAGCAAATCTGAGTTAGCTTCCTGATATTTCTGAAGGAAGACTGCAATTTTCAATCCAGGTGTGCTGTAGTCTCTACCATGCTTTGATCAAGCTGTGTGGAAACTTACAACTAGTGCCTTTGTGCTTTGGTGCACTCCTAATTACCTATGTGTATGTTCTCAGGAAACATTACACAAAGTGCTGATTACTTACCATAGGGTAATCTTGAAAGATTTAGGTGGGGTTAACCCATCTTCACTGAGCTCTATGAACAGTACTTTTGTTATTTTGTTATAGTAGCAAAAACAAACTAATTATAATAGTCATGATTATTAGATACATGAAGTAAAAATTTTAAAAAAAAAATGGGAGCCTGAATTATTTCCAAATCTAAAGCATCCAATCCAAGGGCAAAATCCAGTGTTAATCAAGGCAGAAGTCTGCCCACTCTAATTTCATAATTCAATGAAAACCTTGGCATAGAATGTTTGAATGTTGAAGATCATATTCTAAAACTAAGCTGTCTCTCTTCCCAACATCATTAGCCTTAGGTACAGTTTCAGTGTACATTCTCCCTACTGAAAAATGACAAAGAATAAAATATCTATGAATTTGTAATTTTAGCACATTTTTTTGTCCGGAAAGACTCCTCTCCCAATACAAATAAGGTTTCCTGAAGAGAACACTGCTGTCCTCTGGTAAAACTGATCAGCTAATATATGGACTTGCACTTGGGGGATTAGACTATTTTCATCCATTAAGCTTTAACACTAGAACACTATTGTAATTATCCAAATATCTGCACTGCATATGTCTGCAGAAGAGATTACTCAAGTTTTTGAGTTGTAGCAATCTGAGAGGTAATTATTCTAACTCAAAAATGAATTCTTCTGCCCAATTTAAGGTTTTTCATAGCATTTGATGGATTAATTTCACTAGGACTTAAGTATGAGATTCCACAGTAAATAGAAATTCTAACTTCTAAAATGAATGTTTTGATACAATTTATATTTCATGTGTCCCAAAATATGACATTAGGTACTAATGGTTTTTAATTTCAGCAACTGGCACTAGCTATAGAAGACTTAACAGCAATACATATAGATACGAACACAGAGATCCCATCTTCTCTTCCACCTTGTTTTTCAAGGCAGGATTTCTCTATGTAGCTTTGGAGCCTGTCCTGGAACTCACTCTGTAGCCCAGGCTGGCCTCAAACTCACAGAGATCCACCTGCCTCTGCCTCCCGAGTGCTGGGATCAAAGGTGTGCGCCACCACCACCTGACTCCTTCCAACTTTTTAGAAGAGTGTTCTTTGTGTGTATATGTTTATTGAGAGAAAGAGAAAGAGAGAGAGAGAGAGAGAGGATAGATAGATAGATGATAGATGATAGATAAATAGATAGATAGATAGATAGATAGATAGATAGACAGATGATAGATAATGTGTGTCTCTGAGTGTGATAAGGTTTGTGTATGCATAGAAGCATTCACATATTCATGTGGAGCCCAGAAGACAGCCTCGTGTGTCTTTATGCAGCCATCATTCACCTTTCTGTTGAGACAGAATCTCTCATTAACTTAGAGCACACCATGTAGACTGGGCTGGTCTGTCAGTGAGCTCCCAAATATCAGACTTTCTGCCTCTTCATCATTGGGACTATAAGCTTGGACTACCATGCTTAAATGCTTTTTTTAAACTTAGATTCAGAAGATCAAAATCAAGACCTTAGTAAGCACTTTACCTACCAAACTATCTTGCCAGCTCACTAACAGTCATTTATAATGATGCTATAAACATTTATAATACCTGGAAACAAATTTTTGTTTATATTACATTTAACAATTATTGAATTAATTAAATATCTAATACTGTTACCATTGTATTGAAATTAAACTAAAAGAATAGAAGATGAGCAATAAAAGAGTATTCCAGTCCAAGGGAGGGGGGTTCATAGTGATGTAAATGTGTAAAGCAGCCTATAAGGTACTAGAAGTTATATAATGTATAACTAATGAAAAGTAATACTTCCCATGCAATAAGACATTATTAATAGATCATAAAGCCATATGGGTGGTAAGAATGTGATAGAGTACTGAAACTCTGAAACTAAACTTTAAGAGAGCCTCTTTGGAACTGAAGCACTATTGAATAAATTATTCTTCCTATTTCTGTAGAGAAATGTTATCCTAAACTTGATCAACCTTAAAAACCAAATTGCATAGTCTATCCCAGAGATGAATATTTTAAAAAGATTTATTCTGTTCTTAATTGTGTGTGTGTGTGTGTGTGTGTGTGCGCGCACGCGCGCGCGTATGCACGTGCACATGTGCATGCACCCACAAGCATGCATGAGTGCAGGTGCTCATGGAAGCCAAAAGAGGGCATTGAATTAGCTTGAGTTGGAATTAAAAGTGTCTGTTAGCCACCTGGCATGAGTGCTAGGAATCGAACAGAGATTGTCTAAAAAAGCAATGTGGCTTCTTACCTGCTGAGATATTTCTCCAACCCCAGAGATGAACATTTTAAAATGTTAAATAAAAGTCATAATAACAGCACCTTATTTTCTGGTAAATATAACAAATAACTCTATAAGGAAGACTCACCAAGATCACATAATTATTAGAGATAAACAGAAATGTGAGTAACTGAAATATAAGTGAAAGTTGTATGTTACATGACAGTTATTTCTTTGTAAATATATAAGAGAAATGCCCCCCAAAATAACACATCATCTGAAAAAATTTGTAAATATGTTTTTGAAAATGTCCACTGCCTTGCTATTTTATAAGTGAATGGTAATTATAGCAAAACATCACCAATGAATACTAATTTTTGTCTACCCTTGTTCAGTTAGAAAGCAAATGCAAAACAGTTTTTAAAACCTATGATTGTTATGTATTTTCCCTACTTAACAGGGGTCTGAGAATTTCCAAAGACTATGTCTATGTATTCTTGACTTAGTCAAATAAAAAATATACAAACCCTGTACTAATTTTAATTACTCAGAATTATGTAGCTATTTGTACTATAGCTGACGTTGACCTTCAAATAAAAATGCTCTATATGAAAATTACAACATGAACTCAACACATAAATACTATGTCTTTTAATTTACATAGTACCACTTCTAATGTGGCACTTGCCATAGATTTGCTTATAAATACTTGCTAATTACAATTGACTGATCTGATAGTCTTCTCTTTTATCACTAGAATTGTCTGTTATTGAAAAACTGAATGATTTCAAAAGTGGCACTGAGTTGCATCAATGAGTCATGAATTCTCCTATTTTCAAAGAAAGATTGAATAAATCACATGTATGAAATGTGAATTTAATGGCTGCACCATATACATATAATTAATATTGATTTATTCTATTTGTTTAGCAAAGAAAAGGCTTCAAATTCAGATATGAGATGAAAAAACTGCATTAGAGTACTTATAACCAAAACAATCCTCTTATTATTATAGAAATATAATTTACTGAAATATTATCCATTGTATAAAATAATGCATCTATCAATTTGTTTTGAATATTGAATAAAATTTGATATGAAAATAAAATGACTTTCAGGAAAGTAAATTAATCTTGATATCCTTTCTCATACATCATTGATAAAGATCCATAAATCTCAAAGTAAATCTCTAGGTAGTTAAAAAATGCTCTCTTCTCTTTCTGACACTTGAACACACCCGGAGGCTGTCCCTTCACTAACATTCTAACCAGCACATGGTCCATCACCCAGCAAAGTCATTCTCTCAGAACCTTCTCCATTTACTTTTGCTTTTAGTCTACTCAGTCTCTGACATCTGTGTTCTCTGCTTTGGAAATTAGTGGGCATGTCTACGTGAAGATACTGACTTGACATTCATTAGACCACAAAGAAAAAGAAGGCAAGGGGAAAAGAAAACTCACAAAAGTCACACTCCTGACCTCTCAAGAAAACTACAAGAAGAGACAACAAGGCATTCAGAACACCTCAGACACTGGATGACAGCCGTCAAGGACCAAGGTTTCTAGTGACTTCAATAAAAAAAAAAAAAAAAAAAAAAACAGCTGAAATGTAAAATACTGGTAAAAAGTATGTGTTTAAAAAATTTTAAAGTACAATTTACTAAGCATACGTCATTGTCTTCTATTGTTTATCATGTATTTGCATTAATTATGGAAATATTTATTCTAAAGGACAGTTGGCAAGTTTTTGTTAGTTTTTGTATTATTTTTTGTTTTCTTTCCCATTTGAGTCTGATAAGTTGATTAGTAACTTTGTTGCCTGAAAGTACATCATGGCAAAAAAGATAAGATTCAAATGCAAAATTAAAATTTTCCTGAGAACAAAAGGTACAGCCTAAACACCATTTGCATACAATCAGTGAAATAACACATCGCTACTGCCCCACCTACAGCCTTTCACATCTCCATTAGAGATTACATGAATCAACAGATTATTAACATCCACAAAACCTCAATGCAGAATAAAAGCTTGTTTGGCTTAGCATATTCTGTGTCAGGGTATACAAGCCTGGAACAGCTTAAAGAGACCTCTGTTGTCTGCTTATGTGCATTTGTCTTATTTGCATGCTTTCCACACTATCTTCCAAATGCAGCCAAATACTGAAGAGGCCATGATTTAGTTGAAAAGAATAAGAAATCACCCTCTGCTTTTAGACTAGGAAAGAAAACATTGCAGCATAAAAAGCATTACAGATGCAGTATGGTGTCTTTTGAGTTGCATTTTATCAATTTATGTGACTTGGAATACAGCAATATATAAATGTTAGTAGTCACTAAGCACATGGTAAGCAGGTGTGGTGTGCTGTGCCAGTGGAGAGCTGACACTTTTATGAGATCTCTCAGCTGGAGTGGCAAAGGAGCATGGGAGGAGAAAGGGAGAAACACCTGTTACCCACTCATTTTATTTTCAATCATAGTATCTTGAAGGGAAAGAAATTGCATTAAAATGAAATATATACCACAATTGAGATGGAGGCATTATATCCATGCTGTTTGCATCCATTACTTTCACATTGAGAGAATTTTAAATGCAAAGTAATATGTCTTATAAGGATGTATTCAGAGGAGTGTGTGTTTAGTGCAGGCAAATGCTGTGTATATTGTATGTGATAAACCAAAATCTAAAATTCTGTTTTATATTTTGTGTGAGAGAATAAGAATATTTTAATTGAGTCTCATTTACTTTCTGGGTATACCTTTTGACAACTGTGAGGCATAGTGACAAAAATGTAAGATTTCAGGAAAAAAGGAAATATATTGAATGACCCATGAACCAATAATATTATATTTGACTGAATTAACCCATCTGTCAAGTTAGGCAAAATAATAAACCATGGAGGAAGAAATCTCTTTAAAGAGACAAACTAGGAGTTGCTTATAAAAGACTATTAACTATAACAATAAATTGGTAAGGTCTGATAAAATTATATTGTGTGTGGAAAAAGAAAAATATTTCTAAGAGGATGGGTTTGGAGGCATGTATAAAAACAAATACATTAGTTATACATTTTAAGTGGCATCTAGAAGAAAGCCTCTCTTGGAATACTAAGGGGAATTATTGCTGGTGGCACTCAGATATAGAATTGTTGAAGGGAAATGAATAAGAACATCACAACTGATCCATCCAGGCAGGTGACAAACCCAGTATTATTAAGGGCTTAGTGAATATGTCACTTTAATTATTAAGTATGAGTAAAACTTTGTAATTTCATTGAGTACCTATGGTGGAATTAGTGATTTTTATCAGAGAAACAAAAAAGAATATGACTTTTTTCAACAATTATTATTATTATTATTATTATTATTATTAAGAGATTTTCTATTCATTTTACATACCAACCACAGATTCCCCTCTCCTCCCTCCTCCTGCCATCCAGCCATCCCCCACAACCCACCCCCGTTCCCATCTCCTCCAAGGCAAGGTCTCCCTTGGAGAGTCAGCAGAACCTGGTACATTCAGATGAGGCAGGTCCAAGGCCCTCCTCCCTGCACCAAGGCTGCTACAGAGTGTCTTACCATAGGCAATGGGATCCAAAAAGCCAGTTCATGCACCAGAGATGGGTCCTGATCCCACTGCCTGCCTGGGGCCCCCTAAACGTTTTAAACTAAACAACTGTCTCATCTATCCAGAGGGCCTACTTTGATGATCAGATGGCTGAATACCCTGCTATCATAGAGCCCTCATCCAGTGACTGATGGAAGAAGATGCAGAGATTCATGGCACAGTGCCAGGCCGAGCTCCAGGAGTCCAATCAATGTGAAAGAGAAGGGATGCTGTGAGCAAGGGTCATCAAGATCATATGGGAAAACGTACAGCCAGCCAGCCAAACTAATGGAAACTCACAGACTGTGGACCAATAGCTGAGGATCCCCCATGGTACTGGGCTAAGAATATGACTTTTAATGAAAGTAACTCCATGGTGTAGCAAATACATCTGTTATTTTTAGATAAAACGAGAAAAAGTAATCAATGCCTGCATACTTTTCTTGAATTCCACATTCCATCTCTTTTGAGTTATATCTTACGCTTTTCTTCTCTGGAGTATTTCACTTGAAAGTGAAGTGATGATGAATCCCCAGGGGAGTCCTTGCCCTGGAGGAGATGGGAATGGGGGGTGGGCTGGGGAGAGGGTGGATGGGGAGGGAGGAAGGAGGACAGGGGAATCCCTGGCTGATATGTATGCTGTGGATATCACTCTGTATAAATAAAGTACTGATTGGCTAGTAGCCAGGCAGGAAGGATAGGGTAGGCAGGACAAGGAAGAGGAGAAGGCTGGGAACAGGAAGGCTGGGAAGAGACACTGCCAGCCTCCACCATGAGAAGCAACATGTAAAGACACCAGTAAGACACAAGCCATGTGGCAAAGTATAGACTAACAGAAATGAGCTAAATATAAGAGTAAGAGCTAGATAATGGTAGGCCTAAGCTAATGGCCAAGCAGTTTAAATAATATAAGTGTCTGTATGATTATTTTATATGTGGGTTGTGGGACTTTGGGGGCTTGGTGGAACCTGGAGAGAAGCTCTCCAACTACATATGTAAAATTAAATTAAATTATAAAATAATAAATAAATAAATAAATAAATAAATAGATAAATAAATAAATAAATAAGTAAAGGAAGTGAACACTCTAATCTACTGCCCATCCCTGTTCTCAGGCCATGAAAGGTGCTCAATGGAGGCAGAGCAGAGGGAAGTAGAAATCAAGAGGAAGGGGAGAAGGCAATGGTTTCAAGATGAAGAGCAGCTTCTTCAGGATCACTGGGAAGACTTCAGTAGGGTGGACATAAGGTCAAGATGTGGCTGAACTAGTCATCCTTCCAACTCCTTTATAAACCTCACGTGCTCAGTTAGGCCTTGACAAAAACAATCCTCTTGAACAGCGTATACACGTTTATGAGAAACAGAAAATCTTTCCCCCCTGTTTTATCACGATTTATAAAGAAATATCATTTTATATGCATCAATAATAAAGCCATGTCTATAATTTATGTTGTCTACTCTGGTTTCTATATTTCAAAATGTTAAATTAGTGATAAAATTTTGAATTAAATATTTTACTAATTTATAAGTATATAATAAAATGCAGAGTTTATTGAAAGAAACAAGCCATAATGTTTCTTTATTTTATGTTTTAAGTTTTTTTTTCATTCATTTTACATACCAACCACAAATACCCTTCTCATTCCTCCTCCAGCCTCCCCTCTTGACACATCCCCCCATCCTGTGTAGCTTGGTCTATTTGAGGGGTCCCTGGTAGTGGGATCGGGACCCATCCCTGGTACATGAACTGGCTTTTTGGAGCCCAGTGCCTATGATGAGACACAGCAGCAGTCTTGGTGCAGGGAGGAGGGGCTTGGACCTGCCTCACCTGAATGTACCAGGCTGGGCTGACTCCCCATGGGAGACCTTACCCTTTCAGAGGCCATAATTTTAAGGAGAGAAGGAGAGGTAAATGGGAGGACTTGTTGGGAGGTAAGTAGAGGAAGAAATGTAATAATAGTATAATTTCAAAAAAACCCATATATATCTATATATATATATATATATATATATATATATCTGTGTGTGTGTGTGTGTGTGTGTGTGTGTGTGTGTGTGTATGTGTGTGTAGAAAAGTAATATAAATAAGAAAGTGTCATGGTGAGGAAGTTACAATAAATAAAATAAAGTTCTGTCTAATCTAGTGGTTACCCAAGAATAACAAAGCAGATGTGCTCTGCATGTCAGTGGTAGGAGTGACAATGGAAAGAAGAGAAGAGAGAGGTAAAGGAGAGGGGGAGAGGGAGGAGAGGGGAGAGGAAGAGGGGAGAGGAGGGGGAAGGGGGAGGGGGAGAGGGAGAGAGAAACAGAGCTGCCCAAGAATGGTCTGTTGGCTCTATTCCCTGAACACTTACAAGTTGGGTGTATGCCCAGTTATACATGGCCCTTCAGCTTAGAAGAATTCTATGAGTTTCTTATGGCAGAACAGATATACTCCTACTAATTGCCCATGTAAGCCAACCTGGTGTTTAAAAGTAAAATTATATACACTTATTCACAATGTCAAAAAGGGCTATGGCTCTCTCTTTGGGCAAAGATTATATACTATAAAACATTTTGTTCTATATATTCATTGCACATTGTATTTGGTTTTATAAGAATATTTGTATGTAAAGTACATAGATCACATACCCCATACTTACCTAGATCCACTTTACTCCCCCTTCTGGTGGCATCAGTCACTTTACTTTCCAGTATGGTTTTATTTCTACGTCCATGCCATGTATGCATGAATTATTTTTTCCATCTAAGTAACACCTAGGACATACAAATGACAGAAAGCGTGTATGTGGGTCTTTCTGGATTTACCTTAATTCATCTGGCATGATGACTCCTTGCTGCATTCATTTTCCTGCAAATGATACCATTCTTCAGGTCTAAATAGAAGCATTTCTACATTTTCATTATCCATTCCTTAGTTGACTGACACCTAGGTTGATTCCATAAATTAATTTTTGTGATTGTCTTTAACAGCATATATTAAAATATTTATGCTAATGTGTTGTATAAGAATCTTAAAATATTTTTATTAGAACTTTTTGTGTTATTGTTGTCAAGTGCTTTATCTTTACATAAAAATTTCATTCTATACTGTTAATAACACTTTTTATTTAGAATTTCCTTTTAAATGATGATATAAATGTTTATATTTGCCATTTGTTTTGATGTTTGTTCTGACTTCAGTTCCCATTGCTATGGTAAAATCCTCATATGAAAGGAGATTAAGAGGGAAGAGTTTATTTAGTCTGTCTCATAACTGCAGGACATAGTTCATCTGTTGTAGGGGTGACAAGGAGCAGGACCTTAAAGGAGCCAATTCCACACAAAGGGAAAGAATGAACAGATGCATGCTCACTTTTGCTATTTATACCACTCAGGACACAAACCTGGGGAATGGCACCACCCAGAGGAAGTAGTTTTCCAGCCTCAATTACAATAATCAAGACAATCACGCACAGATATGCCCATAGGAAGACCTGACATAGTTAATCCCTCATTAAGACTCTCTTCTCATGTGATTCAAGGTTGACAATTAGAACCAACCACTGCAATGTTCTTCACCATTTGGAAGACATCTTTGCATGTAGTATAACTTCCCTTTTCCCTAAAAGGCTTTACCTAACACTTATCATGGAGCAGGCTAATTGTGTTTTGTTTTGTTTTTTTTTTTACTATATTTGGAAAAGGTATTTAATGTTTACTTAAATATTGTAATAAGCATGTCATTAAGGTTTAATTAAAACACATTATTACATATTTATCTTTCAGTTTTATACAAAAAAATAAGACTAAATTATTTATCTTTTCTTCCCAGATGATTTCTCTTTTTCTATGTGATTTTAAGTTCTTCTCTATAAACTTACTGGAATAAATTCGATTATGATTTATCCTGGTACTACATTTTTTACATTGCACATTTTAATTTGCATTTCTTATATTTGAGTGTCATTGAGCTTTTATAATATCCAAATTTATACTCTTATTCTAGGTGAATATTTCTCAAAATTTTTTCTCTGCTACCCTATTTCTGAAACTATAATTCCATGCCCATTAGGCTCTTTGGTGTTGTTTTAAAGTTTATTGATGCACTGGTCATTTTTCACACCTGTTCCTGGTGTTTCATTTTGAAATATCTATTGCTGTCCAGTGAAGTCTCTTATTTTTCCCCTCACACTTCTAGCATAGCATCAATTTCAAGTTCATGCAGTATACTATCTCACTTACCCATTGTAGATTAGTTCTCAGAAAATTCACTTTTTATTATCTCCCTCATTCCTGTTCATATTTTGGATGTAGAGAATCCAGCAAAACTTTTAAATCACTTGTCCTCTCATATAGCATGTGTCAAGCCTAGCTCACTGTTAAATGATTGATAAATGTCTTCTTTATGGACCATGCTCTACTTCTTGTCATGCTTGGTAAATTTTGATTAAAGGACAGACATTTTGAATAGCACCTTGTTGGATCCTAGATAGTTTTATCACTCTAAACAGTTCAACTTTGTTTTAGTATGTAGGTAATTAAGAACCATGTGAGGTTAAGCTGACAGGCAATTTTTTTAAATTTTACTCATTGACATCAAAGTATTAATCAACTGAGGACAGGATGTAGTAATTTCCTCTGTATTAAAACATTCTTTCCTAGAGGGTACAAAGAACTCACCAGACTTATGAAGTAAATGAAACTCACAATTCTAGAGTAGATGGAATTTACAAGACTCACAAAGCTCCTCTGTAAGATTATGATTATCAAAACAGTAAACAATTGATTAGGAAAGTAAAATCTCCTACCAGTCCACTCCCTACAAGTCATTCAGATTTCTCCAGGGATGCAGCTTTAGTGATTCACCACCTGTAATGCTGTGGGGTTTTTGATGATGTGGCTATTTTGATTCATCCATATTTCACAAGTAACCCTTCATCCACATTCATTTGCCAACTCATTGAGCTTGATTTGGTAGGAATCTTTAGTTTTTTCTGTCATCAGTGCTCTGTCTGAGACAAATAGACATTTCCTCATGTCTCCTCTGGAAAAATTGTTCTCACTGGCTGATGAAAGGCCTTTCTGTGTTTGTTGTCAAATTCTCTTAATTATTTTAAACTGCTACAGTTTGGGAGGTCTATTTAGACAAAGTCTCATTCCCATATGTCCTATGGTGCATTGTATTATACTACTAGTAATTTTGAGACTTTGGTACCCTTCAGTTTATTGCTGTTCATTAAGCTGCTACTGGTCAGGCAGATCCCTTGGTGGACACCAGTGCTCTTCTCTGTGGAGTACCCTACTATGTGTTGTCTATCCTGAGAACTCTAAAATAACTCCTTCTTAAAATCTCAGCATTGTGTCATCAATTCAGAAAGATTTGAGGCTCTCAAGAAGCTTATTCTCTGCTTTGGGCATGACAATGACCACACAGAAATTCTCATGCACCTTTCTGTAAAACCCGGGTCTATGCAATATAATGCAGCCAATGAAATTGGTACTCTGGAAGGAGAGCTATTCCTGTACAATCACTCTTAGATTCCTGTGGTTGTCCTAGTTTTTTCTGTGTGCAGCAAAGACGGCCACAAGAGAGAATATCTGGGGGAATGAGGAAATCTAGCAGTCACAGGGAACATGAGCTATCTCTAGAATGTGGCAATGTCCTGTAATAAGCTTTTCTCTGTGTACCCGGAAGAAAGGGAAAATGGATAGCCCCTTGACTCTAAGGCCCACACTGAGCTTTAAATATTCTGAAGTGAGCAGCAATTTGGTAACTTGATTACATGTATAAATTATCTAGCAAAATTTGTAATGTCTGCAAAAGACAAACTTTCCTCTGTGCCTATACCACAGCAGTTCTCAGCTTGTCTTCTTTGTGGTGTGATTCAAAGGGGTTACTGTGTCTCATGTGTTGCAACTGTCAAGATGCACAGTTCTTATGTTATCTCATTTTGTCTCATTTCAGGCATTAAAGCAAATATAATTCCCAGTACTCTGTCATGGCCAGAAACATAATTGGCCAATATATTTCTAAATGATAAAAAAAAATTTGTGGAATCAAGGCTGTTTTCTTTCCAGTAGAGCAATTAATTTATGGAATTAATCAAGTTAGTTAACCTCGTTTCCTTTTAAATACCCTCCAAATGATATTGGCTGCAATATTCTAGGTAATTTTAGGAGGATAGCCTATTTAGGCAAAATGTTTGTTCCATAATCAGCACCTTGTAATTGGGTGTTGCAAAAGCTCATGAAGAGAGGAAATTGTGCTATGTGTCCCAGAGCCAGTGATGTCACCTGAGAAAGATGGCCAGAAAGTGATGGCTATTTCCCAGGAGTTCTCCTACTAGGCAATTACATCAATTTATTTGCTGGGAGCCATAGTCTGGCCTCATTCTGGAGAGCTGGGGAACTTGATTGAGTCAGCATCTACACTATAGCCCTGTCTCCTAAAGAGTCACATTAGTCAAAGCTCAAGATTGATGTCCAAATTGAAAATGCCTTTCAACTTGTTACAACGACAAATAGACCTAACAATGAAACAGTTATACTATTTAGTCAGAACACTCCCTCTCTGGCATCTTCATACACAGACAAATTATCAGCGCTTTCTCTGATGATATTAAACAAAAGAAGGTAGGTACAAAACTCAAGGTAGGTACTTAGCACCACACTAACACATCCAAATATCTGACTCCAAAAAATGGATTTACATCTACCATTTATGGGGCTAATTTTTGTATCTCAATGTTTCCTCCCTGATGCTGTCCATGCTGGCACTGTAAATCTCAATTCCTCTTTTAGTTTATTTTTTAGAAAAAAAAAATGTATTTATTTACATTATTTAATTGTGTAAAATGATGCTTCAAATACATTGCAGTCAAATTTTCTGGGGCTGTAATGGATTATTTTTTTTAGGTTTCCTTCCATACATATATTTAGGTCCACAGTATAGTGCCTACATGTCTGGATGAATCATTTCAATTATCTGTGTACCTGGCAAAAATTTAGTTATAACTCATGTATTAGCAATTGTCACAAGGTCTCAAAAATTAATACTAATCATGAATGAGGACAAAAAGAAAATATATCTGTTATAATAATGATACAGTTACAAAGAAAAGAAGCAAAGTCCCTAGTAGCCATTACAGGTTCACAAATTAAAAGTCTAATTCTAGGAACTGGTTTAGAGTTGTTTCCCAGTGATGTCCCATATACTCCCAAACATGGCATTCTATTGCCAATATTCTTGGTTACCCTCTACAGATATTCAGCAATAGGACTTTTTAATTAGATTTAAGTCATTTCTGACACCATTACTGAGCCCAAGAACCTGTGGCTTGACAAGCCATAGACCATGGGGGAGAACATATTACTATTCTGCTAATGGGTTATAGTATGAAACCAACTCCTTATAACTTACGGTTATATACATAAATTAGTGGATCTATCAGCCATCGTCAGAGAAGCTTCCTGCAGTGGATAGGAATTAATTTGGTGGCTCACTTATCTCTACTCATTTTCATAGCACTATGGTGCTCTATTTCAGATTAATACCTTTATCCTTCTTCCAAAACAACTTCCCCATAAAATGCTGATCACCCCCTTCCTACTTGTTTGTCTTACCATTAAGATATTTGCTGAACCATAAGCTTCCCACTTTGTTAGTACAGATAGGCCAGGTGGATGGATGACATCTCATTGATAATACCTTGGTGGCTGGCAGCTTTGTGAACTGCTTCTATACTATTGCAGGGATTGTTCTGCTTTTAACTAAATTACAATCTGTGGAGTCCTTCCTGCCTCATCCAGGAAAATGAAAAATAATGCTTTTTGACATTGTTTCTAGAATTTTAAAGTAAAAAAATGATGATACAACCCAAAATTCTCTTCTTTCAGAACATGACAACAATAGATTGCCTTAACATAAACTCAAGATCAAAATATCTTACCTTCTAAGTTTAGACTGACTGTTGACTCCAGGGGTTTTGATCAATACCAGCAAACCCTTTTCCACTTGACATGTTCAGAAGTTTGGTGTGTACATTTGTACACAAGCACATGTGTTCCCATGAGGTTATGTGCATGCAGGTGTCCATCGGTATCAGTGCCTGCTTGAGATAGAGTTACATTCCTGGTTCTGTGTGAGGAGAAGGTTGGATAAAGCAACATAAAACAGCCCTCATATTGTTTTAAATAAGACTAATGTTAACTGTTTTCTGAACTGGACTTTTTTTTTCCTCAAAATTAAAACTTTTTTTTCTTTTGAATTTAATGAAGTATTCCTAGTGGAAGCCAGTTTGGCATGGTGAGAGATGTCAAACTTTTGAAACGTGTGCAGCCTGATTTAAAACCAAATCCTGAACCCTTTTAAAGAAAAATAAAACATATTTTACATGAAAAAAAAAGATATTTGCTGAAAATGCAAAAAGAAATTCAAATGTCAGGCCTATTTACCACTTAAGTTTTAGTACCTCCTACTGACTTGTCTACTTCCACTCATGTTCACATCATCCCAGTCAGTAACAAAGCTCCTTAAACTCATGGAAGTTGCTTTTACTAAGTTGACCCCTAGGCTTTAAGTTCATAAAGTCTGTAGATTCCAATCTACCACATCCCAATTAGTCTCGAACCAACAAAAATTGCTAATGGATATTCTCTATAATGAGAATGTGTTTTATGCTTTCTTTTGGCTTCAAGGATCTCTGCTTGTAACGAACACCTACAATTTTGAGATCTATGGTCACAAGACGTGATGGGTATTTTCATCTGTGAAATTTTATTTGTGCTTCTATTCTATTTTTTCTCCCCTAGCAACAGTTAACAGAGCATTATTCTCTACAGTCATGAAATTTACCTTAAATTAAATGAAACTCTGTATCACAGGTGACCGATACGAAGAATTTGCCCTGTTATACTGGGTTTTAAGCTCTTTTCTATTGGTTGTCACAGAAATAGCCAACTACAGAGATTAAGAGTGTCTTTGGTTTTTAAGTCCTGTCTTCTGTTTGTTAAGGCAGTGGCGTCACTTCGAAGGTATGCTGCTCCAGATTCCAGTGAATGCTTGACACAACTAGGGTTCATTCTCCATTGCTGTGTGATGATGTCATGTCTGTCTTCTATCTAAATCCCTTACTATCAAGAATAAATGCTTTAATTACTGGGCTACATAGACAGTCATTAATAGGTCTCTTCATTTACAGTGTATATTTCCAACACACCTTTAGCCATTTTGTGATCCACTTTGTAGCTTCTAGGAATTGATCTTAGGTCAGCAGGCTTGATGTCAAGTGTCATCTCACCACCTTGTTTTTAAGTCCTTTAACAAACTTTGCCAAAGTTATGTAAATCCTCTTGCATAGCTAATTACTTAAAGGGAAAGTAATGCTGTTAAAACACAAAATGTTCTCATTCAGGAACAAAATATCTTTATCCACCTATTACTATTTTAAACCTTCAGCAAATATTTGAGGACACTTATAAAACAATCATCAGCTATTTCATTTTTACATAATCAAAACAGCCATCACTGCACTGCCTACTCAACCTAGGTGCATACAGACTGTAATACATATAATCTAGTAGACATGTAATGGTTAATACAAAACATATAATTTTATTTCTTTTTAGTGATTAGGCTTTATCCGACTAGCTGTATTAGAACTTCAACACCTTTTAAAACCATCATTAATATTTTTTTTTTCTGATACCCATAGTCCAATCACTGTGTAAAACAACATAGAGAAAGTGTTCATCTGGCCAATACAGTCACACATTCTGGCTTCACTGTTTTGACTATTTGGTCTTAGAGAATTTGTGTATATAAATATATATAGTGAGTGTGTGTGTGTGTGTGTGTGTGTGTGTGTGTGTGTGTGTGTGTCTGTGTGTCTGTGTGTAATCTGTAAATATGGGAACCTTCCTCAGGAATTTGGTGATCTTCCTTCTTCCTTCCTGCTTTTGCTTCTGTAACAAACAACACATGCATTTTTTTTCAATTAATTATGGTATGATCTTTAATAAGCTTATCCCAGAGTGGACTTAATCTCTACAAAACTGAGTGTCCGTTAGTATCGCTTCCACATGATGATGAAATTTAAAGAGGTTTTATTCAAAAGTACCAAAAGTCCTCCATTAACACCTACCATTTCAGAATCAATAGATCGCATGCAGCCACAGGAAGACTTGCATACAGAGACTTGGTTCATTGGAAAGTTAACTGAGCTTCAGATTTGCTCAAATAGAATTAGAAAAATGTGTTCTTCACAAAGGTGTTCTTCACAAAGGTGCAGTCCACTGGAATTGCCAACACTGTGTGAATTCCTGTAAAAGAGGTTTTTCTTCTCCTCAAATAATAAACCTGTGACATTTTGCAGATCCTCATATGCTGTGCTATCTCCCAAAGCTCTTTGGACAGAAATCAATAGTTGGGAATAAGTTATGCTGTATTTTATTCCAGGTTCTTGATATTGAAAACTACAGATTAATTCAAACATTTGTTAATTCTCTGCTCCAAAAGTAATTCATATTTTTTATTTTTTATTATATGTCATTTACTTGTCCGAATATATATATATATATATATATATATATATATATATATATATATCAGCCTTTAAGGTTTTCAGTGTAGCCTTTTCTGCGTGAGCTTTTCTGGGGAGACGCAGCGTCTTCTAAACCAGGCATAACTGCAATGATGCTTTGAAGCCATGTGTCAAATCTCATCACTGGCTGTGAGGAGTGACATTTCTCTTGAAAGCCCCTAGCCAGGGCAGTGCGAGCATTTTGGTGGTCATTTCACACAATAAAAACAACTCCTGCAGCATCCCAGTTCTTTTCAGGCTTCTGCAAGGCTGACCAGAGCTTTCAATATTTTCAATATGGCACCCCAGAGAAGAGAAAGACCTTGAGTTGGAGTCCCTTAGCCATTATTTCATACTTGTTTGAAACCCAGCTGTAGCTGTAGTCATTTGTTTCCTGAATAAGCATTACAGATATTTGTGTATGTTTCCATGTGTGTATCCAGTAGGAAAATCTTAAACCCTCCTTACAAAATAAATGTCTGTCATGGATCTGACATGCTGCTTGCAGAAACCTGCCAAGTATGATGATATCAAGACAGTGGTGAAGCAGGCATCGGAGGGCCCACTAAAGCGCATCCTGGGCTACACTGAGGACCAGGTTGTCTCCTGCGACTTTAACAGCGACCCCCACTCCTCCACCTTCGATGCTGGGGCTGGCATTGCTCTCAATGTCAAGCTCATTTCCTGGTATGACAATGAATTTGGCTACAGCAACAGGATGGTGGACCTCATGGCCTACATGGCCTCTAAGGAGTAAGAAACCCAACCTGGACCACCCACCCCAGCAAGAACAACAAGAGAGACCCTTGGCTGCTGAGCAGTTCCTGTCCCATCTCAGCCCCTGATACTGAGCATCTCCCTCACCATTTCCATCCCAGACCCCCAGAACAAGAGGAGCTTAGGGAGCCCTACTCTCTTGAACCTCATCAATAAAGTTCATTTCACCCATCAAAAAATAAACTTATCTGGGGTCAGAGACAGGACAGTCACAATATTAAACAAAGAGGATAGGCAGTGGTAGCACACGCCTTTAATCCTCGCATTCCAGAGGTAGAAATCCATCTTTTCAAGGATACAGCCAAGCATGATGACTCACCCTTTAATTCCAGGAAGTGATGTCAGAAAGCAGAAATGTATATAAGGTGTGAGGACCAGAAACTAGAAGCATTTGGCTGGTTAAGCTTTCAGGCTTTGGAGTAGCAGTTCAGCTGAGATCCATTTGGATGAGGACTCAGAGGCCTCCAGTCTGAGGAAATAGGATCGATCACCTGAGGAACTGGCAAGACCATTTAAGATTCCTGCTACAAACCTCTCCTTTCTAATTCCACAGTGCTCTTGTAATTTCCTCCAGTATCATTAATAATTAGAGTTAGAATAATTTAGCCGGGTGGTGGTGCACGCCTTTAATCCCAGCACTCTGTGAGTTCAAGGCCAGCCTGGGCTACCAAGTGAGTTCCAGGAAAGGCGCAAAGCTACACAGAGGAACCCTGTCTCAAAAAACAAAATCAAAATCAAAAACAAAAACAAAGAGTTAGAATAATTTAAATTTTCATCTAGTCAACCCTGTAGTTTTCTGAATGAGATGGTGGAAATATTTACAAGACACTCACTATCTAGAATTAGAACACTAATTTGATTTTTGTTAAAGCATTCTGAGAGGAAATTTGAGATTCCAATACTTTCCTACTTTTGTGTCCAAAGTGGATTGGGACAGAAAGCCAGAAAAGATTTTGTGAATTAGAGTGCATAAGTCCCCAGGCAAAAACATCATTTCTGTATTCCCTGGGGACATTTGCTCAGAGCAGTGAAGGACACATAACTAGGTGTTACTATGTATATACAGGATGAAGTTCTTGCATTAAGAACTTGCCATGTGAGATGAGGCTCCTATCTGTCTCTGCTACATCACTAAAGGACTTCTAATTTACCTAGGATCATTAGGTGCTAAATATTAAAGAGGGTGATATGATATCACCCACTTATGAAATTTCAGTAAACTATGCTGTTTGTCTTCTAAGAAATCTGTACAAAGAAATGAGATATTTTAAATATTTCTTTTTTTCCTCCTTTTTTTATTTATTATATTTGTGTTTTAATTTTACACATCAGCCATGGGTTCCCCTGCCCTCCCCCCTCCTGCCCCTCCCCTCCATTCCCATCTCCTCCAGGGCCATAGAGTTTCATTATGTAAACCTTTGAAACAATCATTCACTTATATAGATACAAAAATCAACAATTTATACATTATTATTTTATCTCATAAATAATTCTCTACACATTTACTTATCTATTATTCTCTATATTTTTGTGATGGTTATCTATTACGAACTTGATTATGCATACTAGGATGCAGTACAGTGTTGTATGTGCGCAGTTAACACTGCAGAAAAATGACATCCCAGTGGGAAGAACAAACTACCAGTCAATTGTACCAGCTTTAACACGGAATCCTAAATAAAATAGCAAATCAATTTACTCAAAGTAATTCACATTAGGCAAGTAACAATGTAATAGAAAAAGTAAACACAGATAATATACCTAAGAACAATCACTTCTATGTATCGCTGAAAATAAATTTTACTCTGATTTACACGTATTTATATTTGCCTACCTTTCCTCTTTAGAACATGTAGAAACAAAAACACTGAGTTACCCTATCAACACTCTCTGTCATAAAGTCATAGTTTTTTTTCTTTTTTGAAAACTATTTTGAGAAATCCATTTCTGTGTGGGGCAGTGGGATAGGGGTTAGATCTAACCAAAGACAATTAGTTGCTGTTATCTGTAAGGTTTTTTTTTTTGTTTTGTTTTGTTTTGTTTTGTTTTTTTTAAGAAGAAACAGCTTTTTAAGAATTAGTTTGTCTTTAAATAAACTGATATATTGGGGGTTTTGATGAATTCACTACCTAATGAATGTAACACAAATCTTAAACAGTCTTATTAATTAAAAACCCAGAGCCAGATATTGGGGTTAAAGCTGAGAGATTAGAGACACAACAAGCCACAGCCAACCTCACCACCAACTCTGCAATTGACCCTGTCTCCTCAGACTGAAAACCTCTCCATCCTCACCCCTGAGGGTCTCAGTTGAACTGCTGCTAAAAAAGGCTCTAGTTCCTGGTCCTCACACCTTATATTCCTTTCTGCTTCCTGCCATCACTTCCTGGGTTTAAAGGCATGTGTGCATCCCAAGCAAAGACATGAGATCTCAAGTGCTTGGATTAAAGGTGTGTGTCACCACTGCCTGGCTCTGTCTCCAGTGTGGCCTTGAACTCACAAAGATGCAGATGGATCTCTGCCTCCCTAGTGATAGGAGTAAGTGTGTGTATGCCACCACTGTCTGGCCTCTATGTCTAATCTAGTGGCTGGCTGTCTCTGATCCCCAGATAAGTTTATTAGGATGCACACTATATTGGAGGGACACAATATATCACCACAGATGAACAGTTGGTAGACTTTTCCCCAGGATTCTGGCTGCTATCAATGAAGATTTTCCATGCAACCAGGCAGCCAGACTGCTTTCATATCAGTCCCACTATTTTGAACATTCCATAGTGTAGACAGAAGTTTTCCTGTGTCCTGCCCAGTCCCACAGTTGTTCAGTCCCAAGTAAACACACAGAGGCTTATATTAATTACAAACTGTATGACCTATGGCTCAGGCTTCTTGCTAGCTACCTCTTTCATCTTAAGTTAACCAATTTATATTAATCTATATGTTGCCATGTGGCCGTGGTGCTACCGGTCTGTTGGCATCTTGATTCTCCTTTGGTGGTGAGCTGGCATCTCTCCTGACTCCACTCTTCTTTGTCTCTGTCTTCACTTTGAATGTACTGCCTAACCTTATTCTACCTCATCATTGGCCAAACAGCTTTATTTATCAACCAATGAGAGCAACACATATTCACAGCATACTGAAAGTCATCCCATAGCACCATATATACATTGTGGAAGCAACACTACAATCACAACTGCTTGTGCCAAATAACAAGTTTTGGTGAATTCTTGGTGACTCTATAGCCATTCCCACCAGGTCAGAGGGGATCATTTCACTTCTGTGAAACCTGTGTCACTGAGGAAAATATAGCCTTAGGATTGTTGTGATTTGCTTCAAGTGTGGTCTTTCACTTACATTAAAGACTGCAGCAAGCATTTGGTAACAGACCTTCATTTGTGTGAGTTGTGTGAAGTGCATATTTGCTTGACACACCACTTTCCTGACTATGTAAGGAGTAGGCTGCTAACAGACAAGCTTCACTTCTTGTGTTAGCTGGGAAGACAGGCTCTTATATTGCCAGCTGCATTGGTTTGGATACATTAATAATAAACTCAGTCACCAATGATGTGTTGCATTAAGGAAAGAAATTAAGGTTCTTCCCCTTGGGGTTCTTTGACCAGAAGCACACCCAGATTTGAATTCTTCATTTCACTCTCCCTGTATCTCTCATCATTATCTTTCTGTGCTATGAGTCTGAACCTGTGCCTGCCTAAATGCTGTTCTGTGAGTTTACCCCTGTGTTTATATATGTGTATCTGCTACCAAAGGTCTTTGTTCTTTATTTTATTGAACAACACAGGAAACACCACATGGAGAAGGAATAATGGATACTTTATAGAGATCTTTAACAGTTTTACAAGGGATTAAATTACTGACTTCAACTAACCCCAACAGGACCCAGGTAACAAACAAAAAGTGCTAACCAACAATATCTATATTTTGCAATCAACATTTACAGGTATTATTTTATAAGGTTTCATTCAACTTACTATTTCCTATTTTCATAAAATGATTATTCATAATACACATGAATTGCCCATGAGTGGGTATGGAAGAGTATATAATTTAAGATTACCCCTATGTATTAGCTCAGGTTGGAAGGATTGATTACATGGGAAATCCAAGACAAGACAGGTTGGTGGTTACATTTTTCTCTTTAAAGAAGCTTAAGCCAGATGAGAACTTTTCTCATCAAGGCTGACAATTCTTCTTCTAAGAGCCCAAATCCACCTAACAAAACCCCCAATACTAGGTATGAGATACTCTCTTTTGAATTGTTGGTCAGGGTAGTCCAAGAGACTCCCAAAACATACAGACCATTACCATTTGTCCAGGTTGCCACAAGAAGTGGGAAGTGAGTCCTTATTGCTGAAGACACCCTGTGCTTCAGACACAAGGCCCAGAGGCCCTTGAGCTGGAAGTGACCTGTATGCCTCCAATGTAGTGGGTAGCTATCCCAGCATTGGCCTGGAAGTTCCAACCCCCATTGAGGCTTCGGTAATGGTCACGCCCACAAGGCGGGGCTGAGGGAGGAAGCTGAAGACCCAGGATCTAGAGGAGAGTGCTCTCTTGGTTCTGGGACCCTGGAAGCTGGAGGTAGACCGAGCAGAGTTCTCCAGAGAACACTGCCTGACTATGCCATACCTTTGCCAGACCCTACAACCTATCCATTCATTTGTAAGTTACCCCATAAAATAAACCTCCCTTTTAACTATGTGGAGTGGCCTTAGTAATTTCACCAATACTCCTCCCTGGGGACTGGCTTTTGTACTAGAAAGTGCCATGAAAGCTACCAAAGAAAGCAGCCAACAGTGTTGTACAGCAATGACACACGAAACATAGCAATAACCATCATGGCATGGCAAGATAACCCAAGGATTCATTAGTGGCACACAGATCTTGGAGACAGCCAACTGTATTCTAATTGAATTTAAAATCCACTCAACAAAAGGAAAGTCATGCCTGCTACTAGAAACCAAACCAACAATCTGGGCCAGTGTAATCATGGATCTTAAAGGAGAATCTACAACCATCACTTTATCAGACCAACCTAATCACCAACTATGCACAAAATTCTTGCCTTTATATCTGGAGATAAGTGTAATCCTAATCCCTCATCAAGGATACTTCTCTTTTCAACAGATGGGACAATTTAAGAAAACTGCAAGTAAAAAAATGAAGAAATACAGATCCCTGTCCCAGTAGGTATAACTATAAAACATTCCTGCATTTTATGTTTGTGGATTATTTATGAAGAGAATTTAGAAAGACTGGAAAAGCCAGAGGGTAAGAGTGTTTTGCTGTGAGACTGAGTCTCCTAGTAATGTCAGAAACTACACCCATGAAGTCTGACCAACATGACTGTCCCAACATAAGCTGAATAAGCATGACACAATGGCCATGACAAAGCAGATGGAGGAAGTAACTAGTCCTCAAAACTGCACAAAGAACTACTGGAAGCTCAGGAGTTCTGAGAGAAGTAGAAATAGTCTTCTCCAGAGAAGAGCATACCAATTTGTTTTCCAATACCAAATGGTCAACCCTGAAGACATGCATATAATGCATATAAGTAACATTATACAGACTGAGCAAACATATATATATATATATATATATATATATATATATATATGTGTGTGTGTGTGTGTGTGTACACATATATATGTGTGTGTGTGTCTGTGTGTATATATACATATATGTGTGTGTGTGTGTGTATATACATATATGTGTGTGTCTGTGTGTCTGTGTGTTTGTGTGTACATGTATGCTTGTAAGCTTGTAATAACATTTAATGAAAATAAAGGCAATGAATTTGAGAAAGCAAGGGGGTACGTGGGAGAGTTTGGAGGGAGGAAAGGGAAGCAAGAAGTATAAGTAGATGGCAATCTGAAAAAAAATTTAAAGCAGGTTAACAAAACAGGCTGAGTATGCAGTAGCTGTTTAATAGCTGTTTAAGTCTTTGAATAACATCAATGTATATGATTAACTCTGACTGTGAGGTCCATCAAAAGTACCAGGCTCTTAGAATGTAAGAAATATTTTTATCATAATGCATTTCCACAGCTATTGGATCCTTAAACAATAAGGAACATTGATGATGGAAATGAGAGAGTTGGAGACAAAAAAATTATAAACTGACTCACAGAACTTCCAAAGGACCAGAGGTCTCATGCACTCTAGGACCAGAACCTATAACACTGGACACATCAAGGGCTGAGAATCCTGACATCCTAGGCACAAGTCTATAACAATTGCTACTGTGGAACTACTGAGTGTTACAGGATCTTACCTATATGAAAGTTATAATAATAGAAGGTAAAACCTCCTGCTGCCTTTTCTTGTCTGCTGATGCCACTGAGATTCCAGAAATCAATGAACTATAACAGCTACTAAAGTCAAGCCTTTCCTCTTGGTTGAAGCCAGCAGCATCATACTTCCAAGTGAAATACATAGTGTCATGTCTCTTCATTCCAAAGCCTAGAACAGTACACCTGTAGATGTAACCATCTTGTTAAATAAGAAATACAGAGCCAATTGCAGAGTTAAAAGCCAAGAGGTCAGAGCAATAGCTGAGAGCTGAAAACACTACCCTTCTCTGCTGCTGTCTTTCCTCTCTAAAAGAGAGCTACTTTCTGTGTTTTTCTTTTTTTTTTTTTTAATAAACTTTCTGTTCTGCCTTCTCATTGGTTGTAAACCCAACCACATGACCTCCTTGTCACTGTCTGTCTGTACAGACTCCAGGTTTTCTATGGTTAGTATTGAGATTAAAGGTGTGTGTTACCATGCTGTCTGTATCATTGAACACACAGAGATCCTGCCTACCTCTGCCTCCCAAGTGCTGGGATTAAAGGTGTGCACCACCACCGCCCAGCTTCTGCTATGGCTTGCTCTGACCCCAAGGCAACTTTATTAATATACAAATAAAATCACATTTCAGTACAAATAAAATATCACCACATATACCCTCTAACTTGGGATTTGGAGATGTAGCTTATTGGTCTACAAGTCTACCTACAGGGTTCAAGGACTCAAGATGGATACAAAGTAAATGTTTCTCCTTGCTTTTTCCTGATTCCTCTCTGGGTAGAGCAAATGGACAGGGTTTCTCTGTGTAGCTTTGTGCCTTTCCTGGAGCTCGCTCAGGACTGGACTGGAACTCACAGAGATCTGCCTGGCTCTGCCTCCCGAGTGCTGGGATTAAAGGCATGCGCTGCCACCACAGCTGGTGAATCTATTCTTAACGTCAGTTTCATCAAATAAGTGAAGTAGATTAAACCTCTGAAACTTTCTTTATTAGAAACTCATAACTGAAGTTTAATAAGGGAGCTCCTCACCACCTAAATGGATGGTAACCAGTGGCTTTTCGTTGTCCCTTAGTTATTATCTTTCTTGCAGAAAACTGAAACAACACAGACCACAGCTTGATTCAACTCATCTTTAAATTTGAATATCCTAATAAAATGACTCTTGGAACACTTTTGAGCTGTTCTTGTGATTCTATTCTCAAAGTTTTACCTTTAATCTCCACATCAAAATCTAGTCACCATTAGCCTATCTCCAGACCACTATTTAGGATATTTTTGTGTGTTTTATCCTCTCTTTAGGCTGTTGCTTCACAGCATAAACAGGAAAGCTTTTTTAAAAAAAATTCCCTGCATGTAAAAGTAGCAAAGAAAAGGCTGGCTTCGCTGAGAGGGCACAGAACACCTGGCAAGATTTGTGCCTGAGGCAGAAGCCGAGGGAAGCAGACAGAATCCCAGTCATCATGGTCAACATGTTTGAATGAGCAAGTCTATCAATAATTCAGTCTCACCTTCTTCATGAGCAATATCTTTTAAAAAATGATTTCTTTGTCTTTTTTGAAACATGTTACCAGCATCCTGGAAGGGTACTTGTCTGCATGCCAACCAGACACCTAAAAAAGGAAGCAAACAACCACAGAGAAATGCCAGATAAAAGAAAATCAGCTTTTCATGAAGTTTAAGGTGAGAAAGATACACCTAAAAGCTCCTCTTTGCCTTTTCAATTAAATTTCAGATAAAACAAGTAAAAATATACACTTTCTATGGAGAGTGAAATACAGAGTTTTTAATATGAAAAGCCAGCATAATTTTTTACTTATCTTTTATGCATGCTTTAGGCTATAAATTGATATGGCTTTATCTATGATTTAAAAAATTCATGACTCAATTTTGAAGAAACTGAATAGCTAGTATCTATAAAATGACACTCATCACTGTTCAGAGATATTTTTATAACATTTTGATCTCAAATCTAAAGTAAGGAAATCTTACTTCTTAATTCCACAATTTTGTTTGTCTCTATGACACATTGATGTTGAGCTTTCTGTCAAAACTTCATAAAAATAGACCTGAGTGCTTTTCAGAATAGGATTGAAGTCATAAAACACAAGCCACAGAGAATATAAGTTAGCTAACAGCAATATAGAAGGAAAGAAAGTGTTCATAATTAGAGTAAATACAGTGTAACAGTTTGGCAAATGGAAGACTTATGAAAGTGAACTATCTCTTCATCATCAGTGTTTAGGAGTGGTTAACACACATTTTGCATGTCTTTCCCCACAACAGCCAGCCTTGGAAACCGTTCTGGGCTTGCTTATACTTACCTGGATAGAAAGACAACAAAATACTTGCAGTTGTTTAGAGTATCCGGTACTCTCTTGTTTTATTGCCTTTATCCAGGCCCTTTGACAGTATGAGTAGATAGCACAAGCCTAGAGCCTCAATATCAAAACAAAATAGATAAATGTTATGGTGACATAGGGAGGATGTGTTGATACCACTGTTGAAATTGCATTTGGAGTTACTATCCCCCCAAAAGATGTGCTCAAAAACTAATATTAGGGGAGAAAAAAATGGAAAGTAAGAATCTTATAGAATTAAGAAACTTAGAGTAGAAAAAAAAAAACTGATAAAAAAAGGATCTTATTGTAAAGGCATATTTTGTGAGAGACCAGCTCCCACTTTTTCCCCCAGGGTACTCTTGAGAAGAGAGTGATAAGATATTTAGATAGAAATATAGAGGGGAGAGAGACAGACAGAATCACAGGATAGCCTCAGCAGGGCCTGGAACCTAATCCACAGGTCCCCTTTGTCTCTTCTAAAGCACTTTTTAAATGGATGCCAAGGGGTGGAGCAAAAGACCTCCCCCTAGCACAGACAAGTGCAGGCCCTTCCAAACACCTAGTAATCACACACCTGGTCAAGCAGTCCTCTAATGCCTCTCTGTTCTGTAAAGCAAGCTTAGATCTCACTAGGAACCTTTGTGGGCCTCCACAATATTTATGACAGCAGTTTGAGCTGAATGGTGAAACTTGCCAATGCTGCCCATGGGCAGTAAAGCTGATAAGCAATAAAACTGTGGCTGAGACAATTACATGAATCCATGCATAAACATTTATTCTGGAACTGAAAAATAACTGCCAATGCTTTAAGATTCTCCTTCTTGTCCTTTGGAGTCTGGTTCACGCTGATGTCTTCACATTCAAAAGAAAGAGCTGGGCCTAATGATAGGATGCTGCCATATGTGTCATTCCAGCTACATCATCCTAAGATCTGAATCTCAGATCAGTTTACAGAGCTTCCCAAAACTAAAAGTAAAGGCGTTATTCAGGTACTCATGAAGAATTCAGTAAACCAATATGCTGCAAGACAGTGTAGGATGAGGATCGTGTTCTACATTACCATGGTGACTTCTTTAACAAGTGGCAACTTTAGTTTGATCATACTTCATGTGATGCTCACTCAATAGGACTATATACCAGGCTTATGTACATGCCTATTAGAACGTAATGTTTTTGAGCCTTGAATCCCTCACAATTTTTTTTTTGTTTTGTTTTAGACTAATTATTGGGGGACTGTATGTTTTGGGTAATAAAATTATTTATGTACATGAATTCAGATATTCTATTCTACCTTTTATCTTTTTCCATTGCTCTTTTTACCTTGGAACTTAGTAAGCAGAGCATATTGGTTTTAGTACAATCAAAATAAACAATGGCTTCATTTCTCTCTCTAGTAATGAATAATTAATAACAAAATACTACACCAAGGACATGAAGTTATCATTGTATATTTTCTACCAGAGAACTGTATTTTAAATCTGGAGTCAACATGGAACTAATTTTGTGTATAGAACATAGGAACAGCAATAGCTATATAAATATTTTTGAGATTATATTGTAATTACATCATTTATCCCTTTAATTTCCTCCCTAAAAACCATTCCATATTTCTCCTCTTGTGCTTTTTCAAATTCAGGGTCTCTTCTTTCATTATTTGTTGCTGCATCCATATATGTATTGTGTAGAAATACATATTCTCAAATACAATCAGTCAGTATGTTTCTCATATGTATTTTTTCAGGACTGACCAATTGGTATTGGATAACCAACTGTTGCTGTCTTCACTTGAGAGGTCTATTTTCCTGACTTTCATCAATCCTGGGGTCCCTATTTGTGTGGGGGGGAGGGGGGAGTTTGAAGCCCCATGGACTTTTCTCTATCCACTTTGGTACATCTCATGGTGCTACCTTTGTTAAGCTCGTGTTTTAGGCAACCATATTGGTTTGACGTTTGGGAGAAGTTTTGGACATTCATAGAAGACAAAGACCCATAGAAAATCTCTAATCTTTTGCCTCTCACCATTTTTCTGCCCTCTCTTGGACAATGTGCTCTGACTCTTGGTTGTGGGAGTGTTCTGTAGATGTTTCCATTGGGATAAGACTCCACGATTCTGTGTTTTGATCAGTTGTAATTTTTTGCAATGGTCTCTAACTGATACAAAGAGAAGTTTCCTTGATGACAGGTGGAGACTAGATTTATCTGTGGGACTATAGTTAGGAGTGATGCTGGCTTATAATGGTTGCAGTAGATTCTCCTTCAAGATCCATGACTTAGGCAATATAATGTGTGTGTGTGTGTGTGTGTGTGTGTGTGTGTGTGTGTGTGGTGTGTGTATTTTGAATATATATATATAGTATGTATAGTATATATGCCTACATCAATAATGATATCAATATTAATATAAAGTATCAATATTGTATGCTGTAATTAAAATATAATCTACAAATAAACAAAGAAGCTAGGTGGTGGTGGCACATGCCTTTAATCCCAGCACTCAGGAGGCAGAGCCAGGTGAATCTTTGTGAGTTTGAGGCCAGCCTGGTCTACAGAGTGAGATCCAGGAAAGGTGCAAAGCTGCACAGAGAAACCCTGTCTCGAAAAACCAAAAAAAAAAGAAAAAAGAAAAGAATCTGTAATATATGTGATTCTAGTATAAATATATGTATATACTTTGCATGAACTTTTCTCATCCTTGCTAACAACTCTCCCTCCAAAACCTAATCCACATAACAAAACCCCAGTATCAGATATAAAAATCTCTCTCTTAAGTTGTTGGCCACAGTTGTTTAAGTGACTCCCAAAACATACATCTTTACATTTAATCAAAAACTTATTAATAAGAATATTCTATTTTTCAGTACCATAGTTGATTTTTTCAAGGTACTCATGTTCATTTTGTAGCTGAAGTTTTCGTGTGTACCCTACTCCTGCAGCCACTCAGACCCAAATAAACACACAGAGGCTTATATTACCTATAAACTGTATGGCCATAGCAGGCTTCTTGCTATCTAGTTCTTATATCTTAAATTAACCCATTTCTATTAATCTATAACTTGCCACTGGCTTGTGGCTTACTGATACTTTTTCATCTTGCTTCCTTTGTAAAGTTGGGGCACCTGTCTTTAGCCCACAGGGTTAGAGTCTCTCAGTCATTTTTCTCTGTGTCCTGTAGAATGTCTGGCAGTTTCCTCTGTGAAGCAGGAACCTGAAGGACCACTTTGCCAAGCAAAGTTCAGTGGTCACCCTCCTATGGGTCCTGCATGTCCAGTTGATCAAGCAGTCCAGGCAAGAACAGTTTCTTGCCCAAATGGCTATTTTTGCCAAGAAGAAGATAAACTCCATATAGAGTGTCTTTGATTCCAATCTTCTTCTATGAAGTAAATCAGTGCTGCTAAAAGCAGACATGTCTCACTATCCAGAAAGTCTAAATTCTTAAAAATATTTTAAATGCCATATTCTATAGGTCTTTGAAGTGTTTGGAGACCACCTATCTGTCTGAAATATATCTATGTATACCTAGAAAACTGAACTAATATTGCTACAAGTTTGACTATCATAGAAGACTAATTATTAATCTTTATTTCTTAACTACCCATTACAATCTAAATGAGTTACATATACATAATATCTCAAATGAGAGTATAAATACATATATATATATATATATATAGTATAACAAAATTAAGTTTAAACTTGTATCAATAACTAAAATACATAGCAATGTAAAACATTTTAAACAAATTGCTCTTTAAAAGTATATTCAATAATCTACCCTTTCATCCTATCATATTTATATCATCATCTTCTCTGATTTGTTGATCTTCCTTGTCATTTCCAACTGCTACATTAATTCCACATATTTAACTGTGACAGTTTCATCAGGATTCTCAATACCTGGTAAATAATTACTCCCATATTCCTATTACTATATTTAGTCAAATGTTACCTCTTTCACTATCATTTCCAAGTTATAATCTGCTAAAATATTAAGAAGTGTTTTTAATTCACATTTATTGAGTTTAATGATGAAAATCATTAAAGTTCTAGAGCAGTTATTTGTGAGCTCTAAATTCTTAAATAGCACATGTCATCATACCATCCTGGAAGTAGCAATTTATGCCAAAATTTACTTTGTTTACATATACATAGAGAGGTCACTGTGAAACAACAAAGAATAATAAGAGCAATAAAGGAAGATGCTAGACATTGGTATCTGGCCTCCACCCATGCATACATGTGTGCATACATGCATATACCACAAACATATATGACAAAGTAAATATAAAAGTAATAAATACAGTATATTCTCCATTGACAATTTGATACTCCTAGGCCTAATGCAAATTATTTGTAAGTGTAAGAGTTTTCAGATTATGAATGCAGTTGAACAAAAATTACTTGTAGAAAAAAAGAGTGACTCTTTGAATTTTATCATGTTGTATGTGTTTAGGAGGGTTGCTGTTATTGTTAGTGGAGGTGCTTAAACTTCCTCATTTCTTTGATTGACAACATATTAAACATATAATTCTCTTCCTTTCCCTCCTTTTCCTCAGCCCTGGTGATCTGTGACTGCTTCTTTGCCCTCTCGCTTCAAATATCACTTAACTGATGTGTTTTTACACTTTCACAGTTTTGTTGGTGGAATTTCCAGAAATTTCATTATTAATTGAAGATGTCCATGCAAATTGAGGCTAAGTATATGCTATTTGATCCCCTCCATTTGAGCCATACCATTTATGTCTTTGCAAGAAACTTAGTGTTTGAAATTAGTGCTTATCAACATTTGGAGAGATTGTTAATCTTAACTTTATAAGGAAGTAATTGTGAAGTAGTGAAGTTTAAATTTGAAGTTTTTTGGGGAAATTGAACATTTCTTTTAAATAATGGCCACATTTGCTTACTTTCTTATATTTATATACTTTGCTAGTATTTGGTTATTAGTATATGTATTTTCAAATATGCTAGTATCTGTTTCCAAAATGAAAATTCTTCACTCATTTTGGATAATAATAATTTTAAATGTTACAACTGTATTTTAATATCTTATGATTTTTATTATTTATAGTATTTTTGTCTTTGCAAGTTTATTTTTCAATTTTTACAAATTTTGACTGGTATTTGAATGATTATTTGGGAAGGTTCAAAACTAAAGTATAGAGGACTCTCATTGACTTTGTTATAAAACAGTGTCTGATAAGCTGCTGAACTTGCAACTGTCATGGCTATTTTTCCCCAAAACCAATTCAGTTCAATTCCATTTAATATTTGTTGAGTACCTACATTAAACCACAAGTCAGCTTGTGACATTCCCTGCTTCAAAAGTCTTGGGTATCTCTTAGTTTTCATGGGTAAATGTTAACCCTTACACAGGCCCGAGAGCCCTTCTGCTATCACTTTGTCCTCTTCCTGGCTGCTGGTTCACTGCCCAGTTATATTTTGTAGAATTTTTGACATCATTTTAAAACACAAAAACTCAAGCCTAAACTCTGCTGTTTGGAGGGAAGTTGTTCTATTACTATCTGCACTACTAATCCAAACTTTCTTGCTACTTTTAGCTTGTTTACCTATTATCATCTTCCCAATGAGGCCTGTTGCATTTGAAATATAACTATATAAATTAAACACTTGCAGTAAACAAGCGAATGAAACTTGTTGTAATCTTGCTTTCATAGACCTCTGCTTATGTGGGTAAGAATAACATAGATAGCTAAATATTATTAGTAAGGCAATGATCAATGTTGTAATAGGAGAGTTTATAGAATATTTATGGGTAACATGTCAATGAAGAAAAACATTATCCTCCAGTGGAAGGCACAGCATCCTGAAAACAAGAATGGCAAAAAGGAGTCTTTTTTTTTTCAGATAATGCAGTCACTAGAATGAAGAAATCCTCATCATTTCTTTTATAGGTGTAATATACTTAAGATATTTGGTATTATCAGAGATATTTGCTTGCACATAGTATATTTATACCTCTATAATATTTTTATTTTTTGTACGTGGTACATGCTTGTATATGCATATGTGTGTGGAGATGTGCATGCCCATGGGTATAACTGCAGAGACCAGAAGTCAATATGGATATATTGCTCTAATACTTTTCTACTTATATTCTGAGTCAGGATACTTCACTGTATATGGATTCTGGAGTTTGGTTAGATGAACTGGCTAGTGAGCTCCTGGGGTCCCTTTGTCTCTATCATGCTTTCCAGCCACTCTATTTGGAAAACAAGAGAGAACATATTGCACTAGTTTTATGGGTCTGGGTAACCATCTCAGTATAACCATTTCTAATTCCATCCATTTTCCTGACATTTTCATTATTTCTTTTTGTTTACCACTGAATAGCATTCAATTGTGTAAGAGTGTCACATTTTTGTTACTCATTCATCTGTTAGAGTTCTTTTTTCCATTCTTTTATGTAGCATGAATCTCAATGGTACTTATTAATAAAATCAAACCTGAGGCCAGTTATTGGGGTGAATGCTAGAAGACCAGAGAAGCAGAACAAACCACACTATCTCACTTTGCTAGTTCCTCAGGTGATGCTGTTTCCTCACACTGCAAGCTTCTGTGTCCTCATCCCAATGGCTCTCAGCTGAACTGTGCTGCTCCAAAGCCTGAATGTTAAACCAGCCAAATGCTTAACCAACTCTGGTGCCTGGTTTTCATGCCTTATATATCTTTCTCTTTCTGCCCCCACTCCCTGGGATTAAAAACTCACTTTCTGGGATTAAAGGCGTGTGTATCCATGCTGGCTCTATCCTTGAACACACAGATATCCACCTGGCTCTGCCTCCCAAGTGCTGGGATTAAAGGCGTGCACCACCACAGCCCAACTTCTGCTATAGCTTACTCTTCCCATTTTTTAACCACCATTGCGGCTCTGTATCTAGTGGCTGTCTGTTCTCTGACCCCAGATATGTTTATTTCGGGTAACACACAATATTTTGGGGAACACAATATCACCACACTTTTACCTCTAGGCTGTGCCTATTGTTGATGGTGAAATATGTTATTTGAAGCTATGAGCACAATTGAGCAAGTACCTCGGGAATACAATATTAAGTCCTTTGGGCATATTCCAAGGAATTGCATAGCTGGGTCACATAATAAATTTCTTTTTGGGTTTTTTTTTTTTGGTATTTTAGTGTTTTATTTTCTTTTTTAAAAATTTAATTTAATTTTACACATCAGCCATGGGTTCCCCTGTCCTTCCCCTCCTGCCCCTGCCCCTGCCTTTCCTCCACCCCCATTCCCATCTCCTCCATTGCAAAGACTCCCCTGGGGATTCAGCTCAACCTGGTAGATTCAGTACAGGCAGGTCCAGTCCCCTCCTCCCAGGCTGAGCAAAGTGTCCCCACATAAGCCCCATGTTCCAAACAGCCAGCTTATGCAATAAGGACAGGTCTGAGACCCACTGCCTGAGTGCCTCCCAAACAGTTCAAGCTAATCAACTGTCTCACTTATCCAGAGCCCCTTGGGGGGGGGGATTATATTCCAATGAAAATACTAAAACATAGATCAGGGAAAGAGACTATTCAACAAAAGATTGCGGGCACATGCATGTGTGTGTGTGTGTGTGTGTGTGTGTGTGTGTGTGTGTGTGTGTGTTTCACTTATATGAAAAAAACATGATCAAGGAAACAAAAGACCACCACAATGCAATTTTCAAGGACAATAAAGAAAAAAGGTGAGGAAGACACCAAAAGATAGAAAAACCTCTCATGCTTATGGATTGTCATTTTTAATATTGAAATATCCATCATATCAAGTGTATTTGTAGACTCAATGCAATCCTAACCAAAGCACCATGCCATTTATTTATATAAGTAGAAATAAATAACCACAAATTAATATGGAGACATGAAATGCCAAGGATTGCCAAAGTACACCTGAACAACAACAACATGATTGCAGGATACACCATCCTTGGTTTTTAACTGTATCATAAAGCCATAGCAATAGGAAGCACATGGTACTGAATTGCACAAAAACAGATCCACACATAAGCCCACGTGACACTGGCACTTGATTTTCGAAAAATAGGCCCACTATTTACATTGGACAAAAGATGTCATTTTCATCTAACCATCTATGACACCTGGATTTCTACACAGAGAAAATAAAACTAGATTCTAACCTCTCATCTTACACAAAATTCACACAAGTAAGTCAAGAACTTCCAGATTTATGCTAAAACAGCTAGAAGAGTAAGTAGGGGCTACACATCAATTTATACTCACAGGAAAGAATTCTCTAAATGAAACTCTAGCTCAAAAAATAAAACCAATAAGCAATAAAAAACCAATTAACAAATGGGATCTCATTAAACTATTAACCTTCTTTATAAAAAAGGAAATGGTCAATAAAGGGAAAAAATCTATTCACAGTATGGTAAGGATGCCCATGATAGAGACTATAAATGACAACAGTGACAGGGAGATGGGTAAGGGGAAGCCTCCTACACTGTTTGTGGGAGTGTCACTATAAAAACCCCTGCAGAAGTCACTCTCTCTCAAAAATGTTGAACTAGATTTACCACAGTACCCAGCTGTACATGTTCAGAGTATATTCCTCAATGATTTTAGGTATTACTACCAAATCACATCTATATTCCTTGCTATTCTAGTCACAATAGCTAGAAAAAAATGGGTATCAAATTGGATGTCCACCCACTGAAGGATGGATGAAGAAAGCTATGGTACATTTATACAATGAAATATTACTGTAAAGAAAACTAAAATCATGAAAGTTTAAATAAATGGATGGAACTAGAAAAATTACCAAGGTAACCCAGGCTCTGAAAAACAAATATTGCATGTTCTTTCTCAAAGGAGAGTCCTAAATTCAGAATTATTTTCTGTATGTAACCTTGAGTGTATGTTAAGACTATGAACATCTATGGAGGACATGCAATCATATAAAGGAGAATAGTAGAATATAGGTCAAATGAAAGTCTGTAGGAGTGACACTGGAGGAAGAATGGTACAAGCACCTGGAGCTATGGGTTTGGGGAAATGAGGCCTACAGCGGCTCAGCTGAAATGGGCATGAAGCAGCTGTTTGGAAACCTCTTATCGTACATTCTGAGTAATAAACACGTAAGAGGTGATGACGGAGGATTATGATACAAACAAGCAGGGTGGAAAGGGGGGAATGTTGGGAGGTAAAGTTCAAAATGGGGATGGGAAGAGTGGGTGGGGAAGAAGATTGGGGAGTAGAGTGATGAAATCTAAGGCGGTATAAAGAAACCTTATGAAATTCTACTAGTTTTTAAGCTAGTTAAAATATATGTTCAAAATGTAAATCAAGAGTACTCTACAATGGTGACTAACTCTGCTTCCAGACAACATGTTTTTTAAAATGAAAATTTTAGTTCCAAGCGCTGGTTATCTTCCAAGGGTTATTACTGAGAGAGGGCCCAGAGCCACCAAAATAACACATGCTACTGATATTGTTATTGGTTGCTCAACTTAAGTAGATGATAAAATCATATTGCCAAAGACATTACACACTTTAGTGACAGCATACAAAGAAACAAATTATGAACTGAACAGGAAATTCTTTCTGATTCTTCTTTTTTTTTAAGCTGAGGATTGAACCCAGGGTCTTGTGCTTGCTAGGCAAGCACTCTACCACTGAGCTAAATCCCCAACCCCTCTTTCTGATTCTTGCTTTTCACACTAGTGAAAGATATTAGGAAGTTGCTATGGTTAAAATGACATTGATGTTCTTATACTTTCCTAGATGTTGGATGCTATAATACTGACTTAAATGGAAGGTTACAACCACTGATGCAGTAGAGTAAGGGTACTGTGGGGGTAACAAGCCACTGTCTTGATTGGATTTGAAATCTACTTGATAGGAGGGAATTAATGTCTGGTTTTGTAGACATGATAAAAATCCATGACTAAGGAATCGATAGGCCTTAAGGGAGAACCTATTGATAGGTTCTATACATTTTTTTCTTGTATCCATAGATTGGTGCTGTTCCTAGCCTTGGTCTGAGAAACTTCTTGTTGCAGAAGAATGTGGTTAATTCAGAGACACATTTCTGTTCAACATGTTCATCATAACTGACTGGGGGAACTAAGTCATATAAAGGATATCAATGTCCACCCTCACTCCCAACCCACATTTCAAGAAACATAGAGGAAAGGGGGAAGAAAAATGTAAGAGACAGAGCATATGAGGGGGTATTATGAAATGCTATCCTTTGGACACAGCATAGTTGTTGCTCATATGCAGTCAAAACAGTTCTAGTTACCTTCAAAGACCTGCATAAGATCACAGATGATTCCAGTTAATTCCATCATGGGTTAGAGGGGATTCTGGGGAGCTTTTGGCAGCCGATGACTACTGGAAGATCAAGAATCACTCCTCTTTAGAAGTGTAACCACTGCAGGTTCCCCAAACCCTAGTGGATGTTCCTGTTCCCATGAGCACATTCACAACACTAATTAGACACAGTGTTTTAAACAAATGAATAGGAAAGATATGAATTTGGAAGGGTGATATGATTTTTCTAGGATAAAATTGGAGGAGGGGACTTGAGGGGCAAATGTGGCCAAAATATTATATAGACATTGTGCAGATTTATGAAATTTTCAAAGAAAAAGGAGAGAGATAGAAAAGAGAAACAAGCACATCCTTGCTTAATATTTAGCTCTCAGCCCTCTCTTATCTTATATAGTTCAGGACCCCATACAAGGAAATTGTATTGCCCACAGTAGACTCCATCCTTCTACATAAATTAGTGATCAAGACCATCCCCCCCACATACATGCCCACAGACAATTTCATATAGATAATTCCTTAGTAAGAATTTCTTCCTGAGTGATTTTAGATTATGTCTGATTGACTATTAAAAGTAATCAATACATATGGTTAGTTAGAATTTGAAGGAAAAAGTTGTTTGATGGATTGGTGGGAAAAAACTAGACTGAAGAGACTGAGGTCAAGGTAACCACTATGTAAGAGAGAAGCAATGTAGAAACTATCCAAATGGACATTTGTAGTATAATGAGAATAAGGAAAGATAATGGGACATAACAATGATGTTTGCAAAATTAAGTGATGTGTATAGAAGAATCTCTATAGCTATTAAAGGATCTCTGTGACTTATTTGGTTCAATTGGAAAATTACTTAGTATCCTTTCTGCTTTATTTTGTTTTTTGTTTGTTTGTTTTTAAAAAGTGTCTCACTAGGTAGCCCACTTTGGCCTCAGACTCATTATATAGTCCAGAGTCACCTGAAACTTAAAACCGTCTTCATCAGTATCCTTAATGCCAGTGAAAGATGAGACCCAGTTGTCAGGTATACATTATAAGACCAGTTGCTAACTGCTTGAAGATGATGCTGAAAATCTAGGATTGGAAATATTATTTACTTTAAAATTTTTATTTTTTATTTATTTATTTTTAATTTAATTTAATTTTACATATCAACCATAGGTTCCCCTGTCCTCCCCCCTCCCACCCCCAACCCTACCTCCTCCCCCATTCCCATCTCCTCCAGGGCAAAGACTCCTTTGAGGATTCAGCTCAACCTGGTAGATTCAGTAAAGGCAGGTCCAGTCCCCTCCTTCCAGGCTGAGCAAAGTGTCCCCACATAAGCCCCAGGTTCCAAACAGCCAGCTCATGCACTAAGGATGTCCCACTGCCTGGGTGCCTCCCAAACAGTTCAAGCTATTCAATTGTCTCACTTATCCAGAGGGCTTGATCCAGTTGGGGGTTCCACAGCTTTTGGTTCATAGTTCATGTGTTTCCATTAGTTTGGCTATTTGTCCCTGTGCTTTTTCCAATTTGGTCTCAAAAATTCATGCTCTTACAATTGGACTCCTGGAGCCCCACCTGGGGCCTGACTGAGGATCTCTGCATCTACTTCCATCAGTTATTGAATGAGAGTTCCAGCTCGACCTTTAGGGTGTTTGGCCATCCGATAACCAGACTAGTTCAGATCAGGCTTTCTCTCGACTATTGCTAGCAGTCTACAGAGGATATATCATTGTGGATTTCTGGGGACCTCTCTAGCACTTTTCTTCTTCCTGTTCTCATGTGGTCTTCATTTATCATGGTCTGTTATTCCTTGTTCTCCCTTTCTGTTCTTGATCCAGCTGGGATCTCCTGATCCCCTAAGCTCCCTTTCCCTCGAAACTAGCCCTTCATTACTCCCACTCACATCCAGGTTGTTCATTATATCTCATCCATTTCTCGGTCATCGGGTGATCCCTGTGTCTTTCCTAGGGTCCCATTTTCTAGGCAGCCTCCCTGGAGTTGTGTAGCAGTCTAGTCATCTTTGTTTTACATCTAGTATCCTACTATGAGTGAGTACATACCATCTTTGTCCTTCTGAGTCTGGGTTACCTCACTCAGGATGGTTTTTTTCTAGATCCATCCATTTGCCTGCAAACCTCATGATGTCATTGTTTTTCTCTGCTGAGTAGTACTCCATTGTGTATATGTATCATATTTTCTTTATCCATTCTTCAATTGAAGGGCATCTAGGTTGTTTCCAGGTTCTGGCTATTTCAAACAATGCTAATATGAACATAGCTGAGCAAATGCCCTTGTGGTATGATTGAGCATTCCTTGGGTATATGCCCAAGAGTGCTACAGCTGGGTCTTGGGGGAGATGGATTCCCAATTTTCTAAGGAAGCACCATATTGATTTCCAAAGTAGCTGTACAAGTTTGCATTCCCAAAATTTAGTAGAATAATTAGGATTTAAGTAATCAAATGAAATTATTTTTCATTAGTAGAGAAACTTTCCATTTATTCTAGTGAAAGGAAATATTTTGTGTAAAAGTTAAAAGTAAGTATTATCACAAAGTAAGAACTACTGTCACTTCTAAGGAAGAGTTTAGGCACTGAAGGTCTTTACCCTCACTTTGTTATACTGTAGAAAATTTCTATAACTCATTGCAGTATTCACAAACATTGCAATAATAAATGTTTTCCTCTGTGATGATGTGCATAGCATGAGCCCCATGTTTCAGGGATGAGTAAATGACTTAATGATCAAATAACTTTTGTATGTGAGCTTGAGAACAGAGGCTGAATAAACTACCAAAAAGCCTGGCAAGTGTGGTGTCCTTATCTGCAATCCTTGCTCTCCAGTGGTTGAGACAAGGGATAGGCAGAGCAAGTTGGCTTCCTAGCCTAGATGAATAAGAAAGTTTTGGGTAAAGGGAGAGACAACAATTTAGTAATCAATACAGAGAGTGATCAAAAGATGCATCTAACCTTAAGTTCTGGCCTTCAAAGGCAGGGATATACACAGGCACTTATACACACACATGTGTGGCCATACATATGTGGGTGTGGATCACATACAGATACACAAAAACTAAAATAAAATCACATTTTAAAAAATTTCAAGCCAAGCTTTTCTCTTCACACAGAGTCTTCAGGACAGTTTCATGCTTGCAGAACACGGTCTGCATATACATGTCCACCCTTTGTGCGACCGCTGGAAATGCTTTAGTGGAGAAGACACAATTCCTCCATGACCTGTGGGAATTAAGTCAGCCTGCAATTTAACTACATACACGGAAAACACTTTCAACCTATGCTCCTGATGGAGGCGATTTAGAAAGTTTCTCGATAAAATGCAACTGATGGCTGTGATTTCCAGTAGCATGAAAATAGTTTGATTTCAGGTTTGAAATGCTACTCAAGTGATTCTCTTGGAGGATTTAATATTGATTTAGCCTGAAGTGGTTGCTATTCTCAACATTGTTTTATTAAAACTGAATGCTTCCCCTGTCAGACTCAATAATTTTAATCAAAACTTTTATTCTTCCTAATCATATATGTGTGTATATGAATGTGTGTGTATAGTTTTGAAAACTGGAAGCTTTTTCGTGTAAAATAAGCAACAGTAATATGCTCAGAAATTCCCTCTACTTAGGAAATTATATTGTTAAGAAAGAGGCATTAAATATTAATAATAAATTATATGAAGTCTATTTTTAAAAACACAATTCTTTTTTACAGGTGGGATTTGCTTCAACTTACATTGGATGATATCAGAATATTTCATTTGAGAATCTTCTAGAAACAGTTTCATAGTACTCAATGATAAAGAAGAGAAAAAAAAAATGACCTGACAGAAAAATCACGACTGTGATGGTGACTCTTCTCTCTTCATCTACTATAGCACAATATGACAAAGCAACAGAAACAATCAAAGTAAAACGAAATCTGAATAATGAATAACTAAAAATAAATTCATACATTCATAAATAACGATATTTGGTATTTCAATTCCACTTTCTTTCAGAAATACTTTCAAAAATCTTAGTTACTCCTTTTAAAGAAAATGTAATTTGAAAGTATAGATTTTATTAACTTGGACTTTGAAAGCAAGAAGTACATAAACACATACAATAGAGATAAAACAAACACATCTGAAAATCAGAGTGTCTTGGTACATGCCTGACATCCGGCACTTGATAAGCTGATGAAGGTGATCACAGTTTGGAGGTAGCTTGTTGTACATCATGAGTTCTATGCTACCCTGTGATGCATAGAAAGAACCTGTCTAAAAAAATAAGAACAAATAAATTAAAAAGGATTAGGTGAAGTTAAGTGGATCACCCCACCCACTATTTGGTGGTGCAATTCTGAGCTGAAATCTTAGATCATCAAAATGGAGCTTAGGACAAACATCCATCTCTCTCTGCTTCTGGGGTATAGTCTCCATGTGACCAGATGCCTCAAAGTTCCTGCCAACATAGCTTTCCCACCATCTTGGACTCTACCTGGATCTTTGAGCCAAAATAAATCCTTCCTTCCTAAATTACTTCAGTCAAAATTCTTTTACACTTCAACAGGAAAGTAACTAAGACATTAGGAACCTTGGCTTTCTATTTCTTTCACTGCTTTCCATTTTCAGTATCCAACTGATGTCATGTGATATTGGACACCTGTCCCAGCAGGCATGGGATGTGTTAGGTTCTCTTAGTTACATGAAGATGAGAAGAAAGATAGCTGTGGTAATTGTCCAGATATGCATATTTCAAAGATATATGCTTTCCTAGAGTACACACCAGTTACAGATCTCCTTTAACTCTCAGTAGGACATGTGTTCATCAGGAGAAAGGAAGCATTAGTAAACACCTCAGTGTGTGGTGATCTTCCTCATAGCTCTCTTGGCTGGGCCTACACTGAGCAAGGGCTTGAGAATATATTCCTGGGTTTGAAATGTATTGTTTCAAACAATAAATGCTGAAGTCTGTCACCATGTAGATGGCCTTTGTGTGCTGAGACGCTCACTAGCACATTTTATTCAAACACAGATCGGAGCCGCAGGCATCTTCTGCTGGGCTGCTCTTTTGTCTTGAAGAGCAGTTTTATGTCTAGAATATTTCCCAGTGAGTTTGGACCACAGCATCATGCTTGTCATATAGTTTTATTTGTCTAATTTCAGAACATTCATTGCCAAAATCTGCTTCCTCATTCTCTCCTCACCCTACTCATGGAAGTGACACATATCTTCTATATTCAGGGTACAAAAGGGACAAATTCATACTGAGGACACCAACAGTTTAGTTTTATCTCTGTCATGATCTGGTGGTGTCATGTGTCAGGCAATTTCCCTTCAGTTTTCTGTTCTTACCATGACCATGAAACATTTCAGTACTTGAGTATGATAGAGACTAGAGTCAACCATGAGAGTCATGGGAGGAAATTACTGAAGAATATATCCTTCCAGGAAAAGTTGATTGACTGGTAGAACTCCATGTATCTTGCTCTTTGCATGGTGGGCCTGTCACTGTTCCTCTCTCCTCCTTTTATGGCATCAGTTCTTTTGTCATGGTCACCTCCAAGTCATCATCTAAAATGAGGAGCAAAAGAAAAACTCTCTCAGGGTACTTGGTATTTGCTATGCTACCCCTTGTACAAATCTACTCACTCTTCTATGCAGCTTATTTTCATTGCACTAGTTTTAGCTTATCGGAAACATTCATAGGGGCTGAGGATGTACCTTGGTGGTGAGTGCTAGCCTCACATGCCAGCAGCCCCAAGTCCAGTGTCCAGCAAGACTACCACCACTACCAAGAACAAAAATGTGTAATTGTAACCCACCTTGCTGTCTCTAGGCTGTAATTCCAACACTTAGGAGACCAAGACAAGGTTGCTATTAGTTCCATGCCAGGCTAAGCTATACAGTGAGTTCTAAGATGCTCTGGACTACCAAATGAGAGCTTCTTTCAATAGACCAAAACTAGGATGAATGAAAGAAAATTAAATGGAGTGGAAAATAGAAGGAATATTCTGTTGTTACTTATCACCTCAGCATCTTGAACTCTGACTCTAAGTAAATACCTGAAGATCTTATCTGAAGTATTTTCCTGGCATCTGCTTATTGTCAATTTATCTATCTTCCCACTTGTCTATAAGAATGTAACTTTAGCGTTCATTTATATATTGATTTTTCATTTTAATATCATTTTATCAATATATTTGAAAATGCAAGTCTTATTTTTTCTGATGTCTATGTTTTTACTCCATTATGTTGCCATATTCCAGTTATTTTCCTACTGGAATAATGATGAGTTCTACTTTGTCTAGTTTTCTTTATCACCTTTACATACTTATATTCAGATATCCATATTTGGAAATATGTAGAAAAACATTATACAGATCAATATCATAGGTATTTTCATTATTCTCTCTCAATGTGATATGCAATAAGATTTTTAAAAAATTCAGAAGCTTTGCTAAGTTGCTGAAAATTGTAGACACATCAGAGATGTAGAATACATCATTGGCTAATCTCAATAGTTTTAGTTTCAGAACTACTACATTTAAAAGCTCATTTTGTAATTCAGTACATGAATGTTTCTAGGAAAGATACCTAAACATTCTTGCCATGGTTTTCTTACTTATTAAATAGATGCTTGTAATAATACCTCTCAGGTAGATAGTTTCAGGTATTTAATGAGATCATCTTGTGAAAACTTTTTAGAGCATTTCCCAATATATAATGAGTTTCCAGTTAACATTAACAGCAACACTGTCATTGCCCACTATTGATCTTTACTGTACCCCAACAGACTATTCAATCATGCCTAATGGCTTTGTGTAAGTTATGAATATATCTTAATACTGTTAAGTAATACTTTTGGTTCAGAGCCTGGAGGTTTAGCAGGCTTTATATGAAGTTGTATATCCATGATGTTCAAACCCTGGGAGCATACGGCTCCTAATTAAGTTTGATAAGATAAAGGATGACTATTTAAGAGGTCAGTTTGCACACTTTGGAGGATACACAACTTCATAAACAAAGGAAAATCATAAACCCTCCACAAATCAGTCAGCCACAGTGCTGTAAAGTTGGCCTGTTACTGCTAACAGTATCTAACATGCTGGCATTGCTCCTGATACACAGTTGTCGAACTGCTACAATGATTCCATCACTGACAGCACAGTGAAATATTGATACAGTAATTAGTTTTCTGTACCATATGTTCTGATTTTTGCATAAAGTTATAATTCAGCCAGAATTCCTAGGCAGATGATTAGGAGAACAGGAATCTCAGCATGATGTGATGGTTTTGCTGAATGAGCTGTAGTCTTCTTCAACAAGAACCAAATCGATGCTGGTTGATTTTTGTCAGCACCAATAGTCACCCTTGAGGTAAAGAGGTTCACAAGATACAAGCCTGGCAAGGAGGGGGCGAATAGAACAACCTTTAATCTTCTCTATACTTTCTTTTGTTCTCAACCTTATTATCAGCATAATCGATGACTATTATATGGTGGGTAGTGAGCATCAACCACCTACAATGAAGCATGGCTATAGAGCAAATATGAAGGAGAGCCATAAATCATTCTCTCCATCTGTTCTACGGCAATGATTTTCATTTGTATTAATAGTTGATGACATAATTGTGTGATAGACTGTAAAATATTACAAAGCCCTAGAGCTGCTGCTTTAGCAATGCATTTTGCTCTGCATCTCTTGGCTGACACATAAGAAGTTGGGAGCAGAGGAGTTCTCAACCAGCAGATTACCAAGCATCAATTCCAAGAGGCAGTAAAGAAATGGAAAACACAAACTGAGTGGTGATTTAGCAAAAGAAGAAAAATGGTATTTCAAAAGGGGAGCATGAATATTTTTTATCCTCTCAAAGGTCTCCATTATTAAAATCTGCTGCATCTATCACTACTGTGGGCTCATTTGCAGTACGTTATTATCTAGAAAAACAAATATCAGATTATACTCTTTGAAGTTGATTCTTGTCATGTTTTCTCTCTTAGACTTGTTGAAGATAAGATGAAGATAAGAGACATCTTATCTCACAGTTGTAATGTTAATGCTATTTAATTTGTAATAGAAGTGTTCTAGCGGCCTTCATTCCTTCACAGGAGGCTCAACATTCGGCATGGGTCTTAAGTTTATGACTTATTTGGGATCTTCCGTGGTCTTTTTATTGTTTTTTTTTATAACTTATTAACTCTCTACTATAAAGAATTTGCAAATAAAAACACCACACAGAAATTAAGCAGACTCCCTCAATGTCTATACATCTCATTCAACTTTTAAACAGTTAGAATGCATTTATTTATATCAGTATAAATGATATCATTAGAGACACCTGAATTCTCTTTAGAGGAAAGGCAGGTGAAGAAAGAAAGGTAAGACAGGTGGAGATGCTAGGCTGTGGGCAGAGGAAAGGAGCAATGAGTACATCGCAGGTGATTTTCCTCCTGAGGGACACCTAGGGTCTGGTGGAATGATGTCTGTGATGCTCCATCCCTGTGCTTCTGTGACTGCTTCTCCACAAACTCACATCTATTTATTTTAAGGTAAAACAATTTGCTGCTTACTATAGGGACTCAGACAGTGTCCTGCCATTTTTTTATGTTACATGGAGAGGTACAGGTTGAAAGGGAAAAAAAAAAGAAACTGTTACTGGTTTGAAACATAGCACAACTCAACACACACACACACACACACACAGAGAGAGAGAGAGAGAGAGAGAGAGAGAGAGAGAGAGAGAGAGAGAGAGAGAGAGAGAAACAACCTTACCATCATCAAACAGTATACATTTATTACCTGGCAGTTCCCATGGGTTAGAGAGCCTGACACATCTGGTTTGGGTCTCATTTGGTTCTATCTGGGAAGTGGATGGTGCTGTGAGCTGATAATGGGGCTCAACTACAGCAGAACACATTTCCCTCTTCCCTTAAGCTACCAAAAGAAATAATTCCCCTGCAGCAGTAACATTTGTGATATCCTATTATTTTAAAGTCAGCCTGGAAGAGAGAATGAGTCAATTAGTAGTGGAGAATATTTCATTATGTTATATGAACACAGAAATGACACATATCACTTTTTCCCTAGTTTGGTACCAGGCTTCACCCCCATAGACAGTTGACAACTACACAGAGCTGCGCTGGGAAGTGGACAGTTTGTAGTCATTATGACATGGCAGCTTTCTGAGATGGTCATAGATGTCTGAGGAGGAATACCTATGATGTAATAGCAACACACATCATTATGAAGAATTGACATGAGATGCAGTGGACAAAACTACATCTCTTCTCCCTCTGTAAGGAGAAGTATTAAATTATGATCATTATCATTCCATCACTTAAAGTCCCTGAGGAATACAGACTGAACAGAGTATATAATACAAATGTATATATTTAGGAATATGTATGTATATGCATACATGTATACAACACAAATAATGAAAGAAAAGGCCATGAATTTGAAAAAGAGCAGAGAGGGTACAGAAGAGGGTTTGAAGAGAGGAAATGGATGGAGGAAATAATTTAAGTATATTATAATATCAAAAATAAAAGAAATAATTTTAATAATAGAATAAAGGATGGGCTTAGAAATATGCTAGCTAATGCCTGAATGCCTAAGCCTCTCTCCATTTTCTGAAAAGACACACTCACCTGTGATGTGATGGTGCTCTGCAGTGGTTTCTTTAGAAATGAAGAAGTGTCCTTATCAGAGAAGATGAACAGAAGAAGCAGATTCTACTTTGAGCAGTATGAGGACCCAGCAGAGAGATTAGATGAAAGGCAAGAAGACTGCCATCTAATGTTGGCAAATCTGGTGGGCCCTTGTTCTTGAACTTCAGACTCCAGCATTCCAAGAAATAAGTATTACCTGGTTTATTTATTTTTTGTGGCCTAAGCTAACAAACATATTGCCACATGCACACTAATAAATTGCATTGCAATCAAATTTCAGGTTAAAATTTCTTTATTGTTTGGCATAAACTGCTAAACTAAAGTTTAGCTGTCATTTAATATAAATCTATAGATTTAAACAATTTAGGGAATCATTCTTTCTAAAAGTTTTCTTTTTAATCAAGGAAAATGTATGCTTTGTAGAACAATTTACATTGAACATATTTTCCCCCTGCATGCATCAAAATGTGAAAGTGAGTGAGTAGACTTAATTTCCCTCCAGAAGGCTTGATTCGGTAGCTTTTTAATGGGGTATGTGTGCTGCATGTAAAATCATTTCATCTGCATAGCGATGTCAGCTGCAGATCTAAATGACAAAAGAGTGGTAAACAAACCATGAGTAATTGGAATCAAAGGAAGAGGAACTAGACCACAGAAGACTACTCAACAACATTTACAGAGAAGAACGTGAGCAGGACCCACTCTGCAAAAGCATTTATTTTCAGGATATACAACTCAAATGGAGTCAATAATTATTGAAGGAAACAACCAGCTTTAATGGATGGATTGTGTCCCAAAGTGTGAAGTAACAAGTGATTTGTAGTGAAACTGACTAGGCCTCACGTGTGCATGTCTCCGTTTGTTTATTTTTTCTCACTTGCATTAAATGAATGCCCACTGCCTTCAAGCTGAGCATGAGAGTTAGGAGTGTGTACACAAATGAGTATCATCTGGTTTTTAATAACCAGGCAGTGGGGCTTCTTAAGACATTCATACAACACACACACAAGTGTGTTTTGTGCTACCTTTCCTAAATAAAAGGAGACAAACTGCAAACAGTAGACATGGAGGCAGACTGGAAATTTCTGGTGTTCCCCTGGCCTCTGTCCCTCCCTTCCCAGTGCTGGGTTTATTGGTGCATTCTGTGTTTAGGCTGGGGTTCAGAATTCAGGTTCTCATGCTTCCAGAGGAGCCACTTTACACAAAGACATCTTTTTAGTCCTGTGTTCTAATATTCCTACTTAGAAAAATACTTGTATTTAGCTGAAAATCTTGGTCAATGTGGAAATTAGGGGATACAGCAAGAACTTCAATAATGCTAAAATGTGCATATCCCCTTGCCACACATATACACATTCATCACAACATGCAAACATGGACTCACAAAACAACTTGTCATTCCCTTGTCCTTGGGTATGCTTTCTTCTTTTGTTATATACAGCACAAGCCTGGAGAGTTTTCCAAACACATCTGTTTGTTATTCTCAGGAGAAGCAAACAAATAGTACATTTCTTAAGAGACAAAACTGATTTCATCACATCAGACTGTACTCCTAGGGTTCATAGGTTATTTTCAGCAAAAATATGAAGGAAGTCAATGCTTCTCAGGAGGCAGTATCCTGCCAATCAAAAACACTTTATGTAGATCCATGATTCTTAAACTTTGTTAGTTTTTTTCAGAAAAATTAATGGAAAGACACACTTTTCCTAAAATAACAGAGCACTAAAAAGGATAAATCTTATATTTTTGGTTGTGAACCTAGCCTTTAATGGCTGAGCCAGACCGGGACCTGTCCTTAGTGCATGAGCTGGCTGTTTGGAACCTTGGGCTTACACAGGGACATTTTGCTCATCCTGGAAAGAGGGGACTGGACCTGCCTGTACTGAATCCACCAGGTTTAAGTGAATCCTCAAGGGAGTCTTGACCCTGGAGGGGATGGGAATGGAGAGGAGGAGAAAGGGGGAGGTGGGGGCAGGAGGGGGGAGGACAGGGGAACCCATGGCTGAAGTGTAAAATTAAAACACAAATATAATAATAATTAAAAAAGGATAAATCTATCTTTAAAATCTATTATCCTTACTCAAAGGAGCCTAAAAATTGAAGTTAAGATGGATGGTTCAGAAAAGGTAACCTGGAATCTGTAATGCTAAGAGCCTATGATATGATCCTGGGGATAAGAAACACGTCCCACAAAACACACCATTTTGAAACATATCAAAAAGAAAAAGTGTAAAATCCTTGATAGTAACCAGCTTAGGCTTCTGTGTTGCTTCTGAAATCTCTAAGAGTAGTATAGAACAATTTTTCTGGATTATTGTTTAGATATGAGCTGATATTTTGAGAATCCATACCAATGTAGAGTTAGATAACCTAGTGCTAAGGGAAAGGAACAAAAAAATGAATTCAACAATAAAAAAAGAAAAAGAAAGAAAAAACGTTTCCATGAACAAATGTAAAAATGCTGGGCAAAGAAAGAACATTTAGAAAATTACCATTAATTTAATTATAATTAATAAAATAAGGAAAGAAACAAATTCCATGTGCAAATTATTAGAGCTATTAATGGTCTAAGTGGATAGAGTTTGAAGATTTTGATTCAAATTGAGAGAGGAGAATCAATAATAACTTTGGGCAATCTGGGAAGTTTTACTGACCACACTGTCTTCAGAAATTTCAGATCTGAGCAAAAATAATTACCAACCTGACTATTAAAACATCATTCATAAAGAAGTAAAAATCAGATTATATGATGTTTAGTGCTATTTAAAAATTCTGTATATCAACTTTGCATGTGACATGTAGTTGATAATGATTTTCTTCTTTGTTATATGTTGTCTCATTATTCTGGGATTATTTATTTTCCTTTGTCCTACTTAGAAGCTTTTCAGTTTAATGCAAAAACAAAGAAAATTCATTTAATACAAACCCATATTCATTTTATTCATCTATAAAGAAAAATGAAATCATAACATCTGTAAGAAATTGGACAAAACTATATTTCATTGTTAAGAAAAATGATCTGACTCAGTAAAACAAGTAATTGCAAGAACTGCATGTTTCCCTTTATATTTAGATTCTAAATTTCTAACTTTACACTGTGTCCATATGTGTGTGTGTGTATGATAAAAATAGAACAAGTACCAAAAGAGAAGAGAAATTTTAAAATAAAAGAGGTAATAAAATACACGATATGAGAGTAAAGTACAAGGGGAATTTAAGAGAGTTGTCAGATGTAACACAGACATGGTAGGGACCAGTAAGGGATAGAAACAAATAAAACAAAGTATATATGAGAAGGCCACAGTGAAACCCATTACTCTGTGTAACAATTTTAAAGAAGCTAACAAGAAGTTAACTAACATTGGCATAAACTTCAGATAATACAGTAAAGCAAAAAAAGCAAAAAAAAAAGCAATATATACATATATAAATTATTGTAGACGTCACCCCAAGTTTTAAATATAATAAACTTGCTCACATGCACACACTCAGACACATGTGCATACACATACATTTTTCATCAGATATTGGATGCAATCTTTTATAACTGGCCAAACTGCAATGGTGATTGTTTGTTTCCCCATTCAAGTAGATTTTGTCTAATACTTTACTAAACTAGTATACTTTTTTACATGATTCCAGAAAATGTGTATTATTTTCATATGTAAAAGAGTATCTTTCTATATAACTCTAAGCAAAATAAATTGATCCCTTTCACTTTCATGGGCATTTTAACAGGAATGAAATCACTACATGATGAATGACATCAACTGATGCCCAAGCCATTTCTGAAATTCTTCCACATCATTATTCCTCATGATTGCCAGACAGCTGTCACAGTTGTACTAAATGTGAAAGGATGTCTTTATACTTTCAGACATAGAGTTTCTAGTGACTGATACTTTCCCAATATTAACACTGAAAGAGAGAAAACAGGAAAAAAATCAGAAAATTATAATTGCGTTAAGCAATGATGAAGTTCTTTAATGCATTAATTTTTAAAGTCTCTTTAAGAAAGAATTCTTCCCTTATAGCAATTGTAATAAATTATTATATTTAAAATTGTAATTGCCTAATATAGAAATTAATTTTATTGGCAATCTTATTTTACTGAATATAAGACAATGGTTATTAATAAGATATTTTAGTAATATGGTTGCATTTTAAAATAAGGACACTGAGGCTGTCTCTTCAGTGGGGAAGAGAAAATAAAAGATCATCACATTTCTTCACTATAGTGTGATCTACAACAGGACCAGAAACAAATTATTTGCATATTTCTAGAGTGATCTTATTTCTGAACAATGATCCTCTGGTCTTCTGGCCTCTTGATATGAATATGACAGAAAGTGCTGTCTACTTTTATTTTTGTTTGTTAGTAACAATAATCTCATTTTAGGATTGGGTAGCATCAGCCTTAATTAAAAATACTCCCAGATTCATTTGTATCAAGAGGTTGGCAGGTAGTAATCCTAGCTGCTGGAAAACAATTAAAGCCACCAGAGAGATTTCCTCTTTCATATGAAATATATAAAATAGTAAGAGTTCCTAGCATAAACCACATGGTTATCTATGGTGGGAATTTGCCTTTCCCATGACCTTAGGCTATCTGGCCTGCTAGAGGGGGTGCTTCTTATCTGCCTGTGTGACCTCTGAAAAGGGAGGAGAAAGAGGGTCATATGTTCTTGTGTGGTGAAGACTAGATCTGGTGGTGTGAAGCAGCATGTGGTCAGTCATCAGCTTTCCAAGGACTCTGTAGCTGGATTTACATTATCCTGTATCAATGAGTCTGTTTTCCCCCATAGAACCCTTTAACAAATTTATATATGTTTATACCATTGAGGTTCTTGTTACAGTTGGCACCCAATATGGGGCACAGACTAAAGACCCTGAGATTAAGATCCTCATGATCTAAGGACTGAACTAGTCAAGTTTGTGGCTACCAAGTGTTCATGGTCACATTGCTCCTTGATCCTTAGATGTTGGCTCTTCCGATCATTGTGAAGCAGAATTCATCAAGTGTTGGATTACTCACCCACTATTAGGGAATGTGACCATCATGGCTGGGTTTAGATCATCATGAGACAGATTAGTTTTACCCTACTGATGATGTGTTGTTGCCGTAGTAATCCTGCTCCATATGAAAGAAACTGCAGATCCAGATATTTGGTGTATGTGCTTGGCTGAGGAGCCAATGGGGTGAAGCTATTATCTGTGGGATTATGACTGAATGCCTCTAAGTCAGAATCCTGGCAGAAAAGTACTTTGGAGCCTCAATTGACCCTGGATAGCCAGCTAACCTTCCGTCCCCATCTGCAGTCCAACATGCTCACATACATAGCAGGTCCCCTCAGTGCTTTGAGACCAGAATCTGGTGTGGATAGCCATTAGTCCAGGGAAAAGGGGTGTGCACTGTCACATTGAACATACATCCATGTGGAACCTTGCTATACCATTCACAGATGACCTGCTTTGCTGGTTATAAGTTGTAATAGGGTTGGGGATGGAACAATAAAGTTTAGACTTAGGATTCCCTTTTGGAAAGAAAGGAGGGGAATAGATAGGCTAAGACTATAAGGTAGATTATTGCATTTACTTGTAAATTAAATCAGTAGCTATCAGCTTTAGATGATTTGCATTGATATGGATTCTTGTATATTGATACAAATATAAAATTATTCTTCTATCCTTCTTTAAGATAATTTGTATATTGATACAAATACAAAGCTATATTTGTCATATTATATATACATTCCTACTCCTGTTTGAAATATTTTGTATATTGACACAAACATAAAATTATATTCATCATACTTTATGTATATTCTACCTATGTTTATGATATTTTGTGTATTGATACATATTGAGGATATTGTTGTTATATTGCACCCTACATTTATACTTCATATAAGATATTAATGTATATTGTCACAACTTTGAGGTCATGTCTCTATACAGTACATCTGTTTACAGATTGTTTACTTTTATAATGTGAATCCTTAGTCTTTAAGGAATTTTTTTTTTACTTAGGTTGATAAGAAATACAGGTTAATAGTCACCCATGCTTGCCATATTTATAGTCATTTTAGTTAAATTTTCTAGATATACAGAATTATATATTGGATGGATAGGTAATTTTCAAACAGTTCATAGACCTAGAAATATGACATTTAAATATTTTAACAACTTAAAGTTCTGTTGATATGAGACATGATTGCTCCTGGCAGCACTGATCATCCAAGAGGATGTTAGGCATCAAAGACACTACATATGAAGTTTGTCTTCCTCTTGGCAAAAAAAAAAAAAAAAAAAAAAATCCCATTGGGCAAAGTCCTGCCCTTGTGTCAGCTGCTGACTGTAAGCATGCTGTCCATTCCAGATGAACAGGACACAAGGAAAAGTGACTGCTGAATCTTTCAAGTATCTTGTTTCTGAAAATGGTTTGTCACATATTCTAGGCCTATAACGAAAAGTAGATGCCCCATCATTGCAGAGAAATATTAGGTGCCTGTCCAGGCAGTCAGCTCTCTATCTTGTCTTGCATTTATTCAGAAGTTGCTTACTTGCACTTCTTGTTTATTCAGGTAATATTATTTTCCTTCTCAGGTCTTTGATGGGGTTGAAGACTAGATAGTTTCAGTTACAATACTCTCATATCTTAATTAAGAGCATATTACATACTAAATTTAAATTCTTTGGGATAGGAGAGCTATTGTAGTAATCTCTGTTATTTGCCATTTACCTATGGTCTGGACATTTAGTATGTGTTTCTTGCTTGCTGTTGTTCTTGTTGATTGTAGTTCCATTTTTGTTTATGTTATTAACCTTTCTTTCTACTGGACAATACTTGATAATCGTTCTCATTGTATATAGTTTTGTATTAGGTTTAGAACCTTCTTATTTAAATGAAAAGGGAAAATATAGTGGGAATTCACCTGGCCCATGACCTTGGGCTATCTGGCTTGATAGAGGGGGTGCTTTTCATCTGCCTATGTGACCTCTTAAATGGGAGGAGAAAGGGAGTTGTGTGTTCTTGGGTGGTAAAGACCAAATCAAGCAGCATGAAGCAGTGTGTGATCGGTCCCAAGGTTTCCAAGGACTTTGAGACTGAATTTACCTCATCCTGTATCAGTGAGTCTGTTTTTCCCCATAGAGCTCCTTAATATATATACCATATACCATTGAGGTTCTTGTTATAGTTGCCTGGGGATTCTGTTTGTACACACACACACACACACATACACACACCACATTTTTTGGTTATTAAGAACTTTTCTATTCATTTAACATACCAACCACAGATCCCCCCTCCTTCTTCCTCCCACCCCCCAGACTTCCGCCCCACCCTCCACTCTATGTCCTCATAGGCAAGCCTCCACATGGGGAATAAGCAGAGCCTGGTACATTCAGTTGAGGCAGGTCCAAGCTCCTCCCCCTGCACCAAGTCTATGTAAGGTGTCCCATGGGAGCTCCACAGCTATTGGTCCACAGTTTGTGAGTTCCCACTAATTTGGTTTGGTTGTTTCTGTAAATTTCCCCATCATGATCTTGATGCCCCTTGCTCTTCTCTCTCATCAACTGGACTCCTGGATCTTGACCTGGTGCTTGGCTGTGGATCTCTGCATCTGCTTCCATCACTTACTGGAAGTAGCCTTGAATGCATTGACACAGGAGACCACTTCTTAAATATAACACCAGTAGCATAGACACTGAGTGCAAAAATTAATAAATGGGACCTCTTGAAACTGAGAAGCTTCTGTAAGGACACAGTCAATAAGACAAAACCACAGCCTACAGAGTGGGAAAATATTTTCACCAACCCCATATCTGACAGAGGGCTTATCACTAAAATACATAAAAATTCAAGAAACTAGACATCAAAATACTGAACAATCTAAATAAAAAATGGGCTACAGAGCAGAACAGAGAATTCTTGACAGAAGAATCTCAAAATGGCTGAAAGACATTTAAGAAATTGTTCAACATCCATAATTATCCAGGGAAATGCAAATCAAAACAACTCTGGTAACCTTACACCTGTCAGAATGGCTAAGAGCAAAAACACAGAAGACAGCTTAGTCATCAGGGAAATGCAAATCAAAATGACTCTGAGATACCATCTTATACCTGTCAGAATGGCTAAGATCAAAAACATTGAAGACAGCTTACATTGGAGAGGATGTGGAGCAAGGGGAACTCTCCTCCACTGTTGTTGGGAGTACAAACTTGTACATTCACTTTGGAAATAAGTATGGTGGTTTCTCAGAAAATTGGGAATCAATCTATCTCAAGACCCAATGAGATCACTCTTGGGAATATACCCAAGGAATATTCAGGCATACCTCAAGGACACCTGCTCAACTCGGATCATAGCAGCATTATTTGTAATAGCCAGAACCTAGAAACAACCTAGATGCCCCTCAACTGAGGAATGGATAAAGAAAATTTGGTACATATACACAATCAAGTACTACTCAGCAGAAAAAAAAAAATGACATCATGAAATTTGCAGGCAAATAGATGGATCTAGCAAATATCCTCCTGAGTGAGGTAACCCAGACTCAGAAGGACAACCACTGCTTCTATGACTAATATGTGTGCTACTGCTTCTCGTCTTTGATGATTTTACACATATATACATACCTCAGTCTGGCTCATCCTATCTCCTAACTTCTTGTCTCTGTCCCACTCCTGTCACCCTGCCCTTGTCTTAGACGTAATTTCCTTTCTCACATTCATGTCTTTTAGTTTTGATTATAAGTTTAACACAGGGCATCTGTATGACTATTTCAAACTATCCACAAGAGCCTTTTCTTCTGTGTGTAAACAAGCTCAGTTTCTATGTACATGAGGGTAAAGGTACATCAAAAGATGGAGATAGAGCTCTCCTATGGAGGGCTCCACCATGTGGGTATGTACTCAAAGACTCTCTGTGCCAGTACAGACATACTTGCTCATTCATTTTCACTGCTGCTTTATTTACAGTCTCTAGGAAAAGGAATCAGCATAGATGTTTACCATCTAAAGGACAGATAATGAAAATATGGTGCATAAAACTAATGGAATTTTACTCAGCTGTATATAAAATGAAATTATGACATCTGTAAGTAAATGGGAGAAACTGAAAGAATTATCCTGTTAGGTAACTTGGCACTGAAGGAAAACACCTCATATTCTTTCTCATATGTGAACTCATATTTCTAATCCTTAGATATAAATGTTTAACTTGGAATACTTGTAGAAGTGAATAAACTAGAAAGGGGTTGAAATTGGAAATTGTAGTGATATATTGTGTGCCCTAATAAACTAGTCTGGGGATCAGAAGACAGAGCCAGCCACTAGTTTAGACATAGAGGCCAGATAGTTGTGGCACACACCCTTAACTCTATCACTTGGGAGGCAGAGATCCATCTGGATTTCTGTGAGTTCAAGGCCACACTGAAAACAGAGCCAAGTGGTGCTGGCACATACCTTCAATTCCAGTACTGGAAATCACACACACCTTTAATCCCAGGAAGTGAAAGCAGGTCAGAAAAAGGTATACAAGGCATGAGGAAACAGGAACTAAAGCAGTTTAGCTGAGATCTTTTCCGGTGAGGACTAGAGGATTTCAGTCAGAGGATTCGTGGAGTTGGTGAGGTAATACCTGGTGGCCATGGCTTGCTCTGATTCTCTGATGATTCAGATTTCACCCCAAAATCTGGCTCCAGGTTTGTTTTTTTTTTATTATTATTATAAGACCATCTAAGATTAGAACAATATGAGATGTCTTAAGGAAATGTGAATAATAAAACATAGGTGATATGAAAGGAGAGGGCAAATACTGTGGATATCGATGAGAAGGATCAACCAAAACAAAATGAATCTGCAACTGCCATCCGGAATCCTACTGTTTTATGATCTCATTAAATAAATATGTAGGTTAAAAAGAACGAATGAAAGGAGTTATCTTTTTAACAAAGATTATGGTGCACTAAAAGGAATAGGTCACTAGACAAGCATCCCAGTGACAAATGTGGGACACCTTCCTATGAGCTGTTGGTTTGGAAGGTACCAGACATCTTCCAACTAATGCTGTTTTTTTTTTAACCATTCTTCCTGATTGTTTATTGAAATATTTTATAAGATACTATTGCTGAATATACCACATACTTTGTTTGCAAGAAATAGAGAAATTAAGGTGGTGCTGCATCAGAATCCACATCCCTAGGTAGCATTCACAGCATTGAAATGTGATAGGCAGGCTGCTGGGAAAGAAAAGTCTTCAAAAATATTAGCCAGCTGTGAACCCTACAAACTACAACATTAAACTGCTCAGCAATCTGCTATGCAAAAACTCTACATAGGAGATGGGGTCTTGTAGTACGAATCTTAGGAGGTCTTATTAATAAAAACAAGCCTCGGACCAGGTATTGGGGAGAATGCTGAAAGATCAGAGAAGCAGAACAAGCAACAGCTAACCTCATCTCAGCCAACTTCTCAGCTGATCTTGTTTCCTCAAACTGGAAGCCTCTTAGTCCTTACCCGAGTGGATCTCAGCTGAACTGCTGCTCAAAAGCCTAAAACTTTATAAAGCTAAAGTTCCTGGTCCTCATGCCTTATATACCTTTCTGCTTCCTGCCATCACTTCCTAGAATTAAAGGTGTGTGTCACCATGCCTGGCTATTTTCTTCCAGTATGACTTGGAACTCATAGAGATTCGGATGGATATCTGCCTCCAGAATGCTAGGATTAAAGGTGTGTGCCACCATTTTCTGGCCTCTATGTCTACATAGTTTCTATTCTGTCCACTGACCCCAGAAAAGTTTATCAGAGTACACAATATATTGGGGGATACAATATTACCACAGAGTCTCTACTGCTAGTTATTATGTATTACAAATTGAGTTAATAATTGTCTATGTATGTCATCTGGCCTAAGAAGATATACAAATTTTAAAAAGTAATTTTTGTGATTTTTCTCATTTTACCTAAATACATGATTATCTGGATTAGTAGTTATATCCATCCAGATCCACTTGGAAATATCCTTCTATGTTCCACATATACTTTAATTACATGAAAGTAATACAGGAAAAAGTATCAGCAGGAAGATACTTTTAGACATAATTACTAAAAGTAAAATTGCTTAAAATAATGTTTCTCTCATGTAACCATGGATCTTTAGTGGTAGAAATAGGTTAGTCAACAGTTACTCTATTAGTAGGTGAGAGTCCTTTGTAAAACTTGTATAAGGTAAGACTTTTGTTCTCTATATTAGTGAATTTTAAGATATGAGTATAATTTGTACTTAATTCTACATACTGATTAACTTATTCTACACAAAGCTCATCAGAGTGTTAATCTTCCAGTGTTTGCATATTAAACAACAAGATTTCCTTGATCCTCATTGTTTAAAACCAGAATGAGTGACAGCTTTATAGGTTTTCTTTCACTACAAGGCATCATTACCACGCAAAATAGATAGTATTTTCAACTGCATGTAATTTTGTACTTAAAAAGTGGTTTTCTCAGAATATATAAGAACCACTGAAGAGGCTGGCTAAAACAAAAATACATCATTTATTTATGAATGCACTGTTGTGCTCTTCCCAAGTAAATAAAAACTATGACTATGGAGATTCTCTACTAGTATATAAACTTTTTATCAACTTTTAAACATGTTCATCAACATGCTTTGAGTACCTAGATATTTTCAATAGAGATAACTGATATGTCTTGTGGACATTTGTACTGTAAAGATGTCAGAAAATTTTATTACAAATAGTTCAATGTATATTTCCAATGGATTCTTTTGATACTCTGGAAAACTTCCAAAACCAATTGTGTCAGTTTATACAAATTCAACATTACTTTCTGATATCTTCCTATTATATCTTAAACTTAACTAAAGAGTAATATAAATAGAGATCTTGTGGAATTCCCATACAGTTCTTTTGTCATAAAACCAAATATTAAAAGCACAGTGTAATCTAGAGCATAATAATTATTCTGAGCATCCATATAAAATGTGAATTTTACAGTTCACTGTCTTTATTATACTTTCTCAAACCCTGTTATCATTCCTCATTGTTTCCAAAAGGGAGATATATACCAACACACACACACACACACACACACACACACACACACACACACACACACACATTGTTCATTTACCAAATCAGAAAAATTAATAGCTGTAATAGAGAAGAAGTGAATAACCCTTCATGTGTATATTATCATTAAGTCAGATAAGTAACCAGAAACTCTTTTGGACAGTCCAAGGAGATTCAAATGGCCATACACTCAACCATGTTTAGTTCTGAAGTCTTCAAGTATCCTCTCAAATAGTGTGCCCCATTGGCATAAAATATAAGGATGAGCATTATAATCATCCTTTTTCTGTGAGCATAAACAAAAATATACTAGTCACTTCTCAATTGTCTGATTTCTTTGGTTTTTTTTTCAGTTAGGATGTGATTTTTTTTTTAAGTTAGGATGTTCCTCAAGTGAACATTAGAGCACTCAAACCAAACAAAAACGCCTCCAAGTAGCATGTCTTGAGCAATGCCTTTCCCATCCAAAGGGGATGCTGTGATTATTATATGCTTTGTGTTTATTTTTTGTGTAAACCCGACCAGCCCTAGGTTCACTGTCTTGCAACCACCAAAAAAAAATATTCATTGACAACAATGTATTTCTGTTCACCTTACTTTTCTTTATACAAACATTATTTAAAAAATATAAACTTCATGGCCAGATGAGCTGGCCTCGATATATTTATTCTTCTTCAGTCTGCCAAACCTAATTATAATCCATGGGAAAATCCAAGATTCAGGAAGAGGGATCTTTAAAAAGATGAAATGATTTAAGTTATTTTTGGATCCTAGAACAAGAAAAACAGAGCAATGCCAGGACATCTCTCTTCCATCACATGAACTCATGCAGTAGAAACAAGATTGGTCATTAGAATTTGACACAGAACCTAACAGAATGAACCACAAAGATGTGACTTCCTACATTAACAAAAAATAGAAAGGCTTAATGACACCTCAAGTGATCATTAGTGACCTGAAACCAAGCAAAAATGTTTCCAAATAGCATGTCTCCAGAAATTCCTCTCATTCAAAGACCCTTGAATACACAGCTTCAGTGCTAAAAGCAGCTAGAATTTAACCTAGAAGGCAGTTTGGAAATAATTTTAGTTTCTACTTTTGGTAATTCCAAGGACAGGAAGTGATAAACTAGTCTTTGAGACACAGTTTATATACATTATGATATCTGCTAAAATTTGAAGATATAGCTACTAATAAAACCTGATAGAAAACTGATCATCTATCCTCCTGGTCTATTTGCACATTTGAATTTGTATTAATCACCTTCTATATGTGGACAAATACTACACTTCAAAATCAATAATTAATAAATTACTGCAGTATAAACTGGAATATAATGAGATACATGATTGATTACATAGATTGAAGATAGATAAATAGATTAGATGATAGATAAACAGAAGATATATGATAGATAAATAGATAGGCAGATGATAGATGATACATATATACAGAGATAGATGATAAATAGATGCTAGATGTGCAGAAACATACACATAACCACACATACATGTAAAACAAGAAATCCACAAGAATCTTCTTATAGGATAAAAGGGATTTATTATGAAATACAACTCATTAAAACAGAGTAGGAGAAACATCCTAGGGTTCTGGAAGGCTGAGGTACTGTCCCACGCTGTTCTGAGTCAGTCCACCATCCAAGCCCATGAGGGAGAGAAGAGACAGCTGTACCTGCATCTCGGATCTTAAGTGTAGCCCCCTGGCCATAGATAGTTAGAACAGGTATCCACTACATCTCCCAGTTTTGTCTAAGTAAGAAAGTTCTAACCTAATATAAAACTATATACAATAAGAATGATTATCAAGTATTGTTCAGGAGAGGGGAAAGTTAACAACATAGACAAAAATAGAAATACAACCAGCAAGAATGCATCAAACCAGAGATACATAAAAACATCCAGAAATATCCAGACCATAGGTAAATGGTGTGTTACAGAGATTCGTCCAATAGCTGTCCTATCCTGAAGAATCTAACTCTAGTATCTGAAATGTTCTTAGCTAAGATATGAGAGATATAACAGTAACTGTCTAGTCTTCAACTCTATCAAAGAACTGAGAAGGAAAATAACATTACCCAAGAAAACAGGAAGTGCAAGCACATGTGCACCAGTGTAGACTGAAACAGGTAAAATAAAACATGGGTGAAGAGATACAAAATGAAGAGAGAGATGCATCTACGGATGACAGGAAAAAATAGCCACATATGCTCATAAAAAGTGGATTTTAGATTTCACATTATGTAAATGTAACATTTAGAAAAATAAGCAGCTAAAGAAAGATTGAATATAGAAAAATATGATTAAAGATGATGTGTGTGAAGACAATTTTTAATGTCAAACTGTCATAACAACAAGAAAAATAACAAAACTTGAAACCTCAAAAATTTCTGAGATATTCTGTAAGTCATATTGGAGTTAACTTAAAGATATAATCCACCTTATTACCCATTGCTACACTAAACAAATATCAGTCTGTATTTCTTTTCTATATTTGAAGGTGATTATGAAACTACACAAAACAAATTTTTCATTTTATCATTTAAATAATTAATAAATAGGTCTATATCTCTAAATTCAAAGAGAGGTTACATCTGATGATGAGATATTCTCTTTGTAAGATTGGTTATAAAATTGATTACATTAATGAGCATATTGAAAATTCCATCAGTTGTTTAGATTTAGTGTTTGTTTTTAGATCAGACAAATATTGACCATTTCTGTAGCTGTTTGTTATTGTTTATGTATAGTGTGTCCATTTGTAAAAGGTTTTATTCATTTATTTTTATATCTTGATAGTCCTTCTTGGCTTGCTTGTTTTTAAATTAGTATTTTATATAACTTGATATTCATAACATATTGACTTTACTTCTTTAAAAATACATCTCAGTTTCCTCACTATACTAATGTAAATTGAGGAATTATGGGTGTCTGTGAGAAAGAATACTTAATTATTAGTGACCATGTACATTATTATTAAAAGAATTATTATTATTACTAAAGAATACTTAATTATTAACCATGCACTGTTTCCTAAAATGTGCTAATTATCCATTGGCAGAAAGAATAATTCCTTCAAGATTTATAAATAGTGACTCTGAAGAATTTCACAGTCATATACTTGTATATTTTATTATTTTAAGTATTAATATATTCCCATAAATGCAATTATTTTACTTTATTTCAATTGAAGATGAGACAGAAGTTCTCTATGTTTAGAAGAAATATGATTTAGTACAGGGAGAACCTGATATTAACAGAACCATGCTTGGGTCCTTTAATCCAACTCTCAAATTCACTCAGTAAACTAATTTCAATATGCCATTTTCATATGTAGTTTCTATTCATATCTGCATACCTATATTAAAAAGGATCATGACTATAATGAATAAAATATAGGAACTTGGAAATTCTATATTTTAAAAGATAATAGTGATGATATCTCAACGATTCCTACCTCAATAATCATTTATCTACATGGGGAAAGTATCTTGAACCTTTCATTTATTTCAAATATTTATTTCTGCTTTTAGGTAATCACAGATTACAGAGTGATAAATTTAAACAATTCTAAAATTGAAAGTTTTACAGATTAAGGCACAGTATAGATGTTCCACAGTAAATGGCGAAGAAAACCTTCAAGGTAACTGGAAGGCAATAAAAAGGAGCAGACTGCCCTTCTTAAATCTTCTTAAATCTCTTATTACTTCTGTGACATTACAGCATGATCATTTATGAATATATCACTAGGAAACATTTCTAATATATGAAACAATTTAGATTACTAACTCATACAACTGGTCACTGGTTCAATGAGCTTGTGTATATAAAGTATAAAGAACAACTATGATGAAAATGTGATGATTAAATGACAAAAATGTGTATTATAACAGACAGAGATGTAGTCTACATCTGAGAATTATGGGAATGAAAAATATGAACAAAGGAAAAGCAGATAAAGTAAAATCTTAATTACTATAGAAATGAGAGTCACAAAGCAACTATCTGCTGAGCTGGTGAGCTGAGTCTTGAACAGAGGTTTGTATGAATATGCCATGGGAATCAATAGAAGCAAATGCATCATGGACAATTACACTAATTCTTGGACTAAAGTTATAAAAATTTGAGAGTTTACTCAAGGAGAGATGTTATAGAATATTATTTCAAGGTGTGTTACTTTCGTTTATGCTCTGGAACGTTTGTTTAATGATACAATGATATGTTTGATTAAATAAAATTCACCTGAAGTCAGGATGCTGGATCAGAAACTAGCTGAAAGGAAGTGGTAGGGAGGAGCCAGGTGAAAAAGGGTTTATATGGAGGGGTGAGGAGAAGCAGGAGGGCTTTTTGGAGGATGGAAACAAGGAGAGGAGGTGAACTATTTGCTTTTCAGCCTTTCTGAAGAGCAGAATACCACCTTAACCTTTGAATCTTGAGTTCTTAAGAGGGACAGGTTGAGTTAAGTTCCCTTCATAGCTTTGCAAGAGTTGAAGCTGGAAGGAATTCCTTGCCAGCTAACCACCTAACAGCATCAGAGCTGCAGTTGCTGACTGAGACAGCTGTGGCTTAAAAGACAGCATTTTTTTTTTTAAAAAGGACAACAGAGAGACACACATAAAAAATATATAGATTTTTAATGACAGAGATGATTTGTTGTCATTTTTATTTATATTATAAATGTCTTAGCTTTGAATTTAAAAAATGCAATGTTGAAAAATTGAAAATAATACCCACTGATATTTTTATAGTCTGCATGGTAATCAATGTTCCTCTAGAGGTTTTGCTGTTGTTGTGTTAGAGATATGTGCTTACTGAAAAATTTAAAATAAGAATTGTCTTTAGTTCAGTACCATGCAGACTCCACAGCCATTGATCCAATTTTCACGAGTTCCCACTAGTTTGGTTTGATAGTTTCTGCAAGTTTTCCCATCATGATCCTGATGCACTTACTCATAGAATCCCTGTTCTTTCTCTTTGATTAGACTCCTGGAGCTCTGCCGGGTGTTTGGCTGTAGATCTCTGCATCTGCTTCCATCAGTCATCAGAGAGAAGCTCTGTGATGACAGTTAGGGTATTCACCTATCTGATCACTGGGGTAAGACAGTTCAGTTCAGGCACCTCTCCACTATTTCTAGTAGTCCAAGCTGGGGTCACCCTTGGGGATTTCTAACAACTTCCCTAGCACTTAGGCCCTCTGCATGATGAGACAATTGTGTCTCTTGATCTTCTTGGGGAGCCCCTTGACAGAAGGATAAGACTTTATCCCTGGTACATGAGTGGGCTATTTGGAGAGCTCAAACTGTGATGGGACACCTCGTGCAGCATTGAGGCAGGGAGAGGGTCTTGGACTTGTATCTACTGGATGTGCTTCCCCATAGGAGGCCTTGCCTTCTTGTGGGGAGCAGTGGGGTGTGGGTGGAGAGGGTGGAAGGAGGGAAGAGGGAGATCTTGGTTTATAAAATGAATGAAAAATAATTCTTAATTTATTAAAAAAAAAACAGTCGTTGAACTTTTCAGCTTTTCCTCTTCACCTATTTCCTTGCCATTTTGCTTTTGGATGTGTACCGATGTACAGATAAAAAAACAATTTTATCCGTAAATACTTCTATAGTGAGAGTCATGCCTTTAATCTTGCATTTTCAAAAGGATTAACTTCCTTTGCTCCTACTCAGCTATGACTGTTCTCTTCAATGAGCATGTTCTCTGCCTATAATGACTAGGAGAAAAATCAAACTCCCAGAGAGGAAATGTTCCTGCTTGCACAACACAATCTAATCAGCAAACATGAAGTACAATTCAACTGTTAAAAATTCAAAAACACAATCATATAAATTCATCCATACAAGATTATGAACCAGAAAAATAAAAATATAACTGATGAAAAAAATTATTGGATGTTTGTGAGAAACTTGTAACCAGATATTAAATATTAGCACGATTCCTATGATCTATGCTAGAAACTAAAGTCGTGTCTTTCTCCCTGTGCTTCCTCTTACACACTCATATAAGAAGATCTTCCAGGCTGAGCCAGTACCACTCATGAAACCCCACTAGAACGTTAACAACAAGTTGTTCAAAGTCTGTTCAACAGCCTGACAACTTAGAATAATATGAAGCATCCTTTCAACAAAGGGGAAGCAATATGTCCATACCAAGAAACAATACAAGTGACTTAAGTCCAGATGCCTAAGACCCACTTGTTTGGGTATATATCCACCTAAAATTAGCACTCCCATAGTAATGTGCCCAAGTTAAGTAACTGAGATAATATACAAGATAATAAATTCAAAATATTAACAATGAGCACAATCAAAGAACTCAAATGAGATGCGAATGAATGCCAGAATGAATACTGTGAAAATAAAAATGAATAAATAAAATATCTTCAAATAGCAAATTAAAATGAAAATGAAGGGCTCAGGAATTCAAATAAAAACTTCAAAAAATTTATCAAAATATTAGATGAAATCAAGGAAAGGCAAACCATAAAGATAAGGTATAGGAATTAGATCAAAGAAAATATCCAATCTCTCAAATGCAAGATGATATTATAAAGCTTTGGGATAGTTTAAAAAAAGCAAACCCTGTAAATAGTAGTGAAGTAGAAGAGGAGGAGGAGGAGGTGGAGGAAAAGAAGGAGGTTGAGGAAGAGTAGGCAAGGCAACCCATGTCACAGTCGTAAAAATGTTTTCAACAAAAGTCCTAGAAGAAACTGTCCCTCATCTAAGGAAAGAGATGCCTACCAAGGTCCAAGTGGCATAGATGATACTAAATAGACAAGATTAGAAAAGAACCTCTCCATGTCATATAATATGAAAATACTAACTGCATAAAGAAAGAGGAATATTGAAAGTGATAAGAGAGAAAGGTCAACTAAAATATAAAAACCAGTCCAGCAAAATAACAGCTCTTTTATTTTTTCTTATTTTGTTTTTATGTTTTTTTTTTTTTTCACATGGAGGCTATGACAGCCAGAATGGAATACACCAATGTTCTACAGATTACAAAAGACCACAGATGCTAGTCCACACTGCTATACCCATTAAAACTAACATTCCCAAGGAGAAAGGAAAGGTTCCATGATTAAAAAGGGATTTAACATCAAAGATTTTGTAGCTGGGTTGGTATCCCAATTCCCCCACTAGACATCTTGCCTGATTACAAAGGATGGCCAGTCCAGGCTCCAGAACCCCCATTACTAGGAGTCTTAGCTAAGGTCACTCTAATAGATTCCTGGGTGTTATAAAATGTAAGTAAAGATATGTTACATTTGTTTATACTGTGGAACATTTGTTTAATGATATGTTGTATTTGCTTAACTCTGTGAAGCTGTTACTTGGCCTGTCTAAAATATCTGATTGGTCTAATAAAGAGCTGAATGGCCAATAGCAAGGCAGGAGAAAGGACGGGACAGGCTGGCAGGCAGAAAGAACAAATAGGAGAAATCTGAGGAGAGAGAGGAGAAAGCAAGAAAAGGAGGAGGATATCAGAGGCCAGCCACCTAACTACATAGCAAGCCATGGAGTAATAAGTAAAGAAAGTTGCACAGAACTAGAGAAAGACAAAAGCCCAGAGGCAAAAGATGAATGGTACAATTTAAGTTAAGAAAAGTAGGCTAGCAATCAGTCAAAAATAGGCCAGGTGTTTATAAGTAAGAATAAGCCTGCATATGTGTAATTTATCTGGGATCTGGGATCTGGGTGGCAAGCCTCCCCCCAAAGGAGCCAAGGAGTAAAAAAGTAAAGCAACCAGCTGGGTGGTGGTGGTGCAAGCCTTTAATCCCAGCACTCAGGAGGCAGAGGCAAGAGGATGATCTACAAAGTGAGTTCCAGGACAGGCTTCAAAGCTACACAGAGGGACCCTGTTTCGAAAAAAACAAAACAAAACAAAAGATTGGGGGTTTCCATTGCATTAGGTTTCTATCTTGCCCCCAAATTGCCCACAATTCCAGTTGTCTCTCTCAGTACTCTCTCCCTCCATCCTACCCTGACCTGATCCCTCCTGTTCTCAACCACACTTACTCCCCCTCATCCATTCTTGAAATCTATTCTATTTCCTTTTCTCAGGGAGATTCATGTGTCCCCTGCCCCCACCAGCCCTCCTTGTTACTTAGCTTCTCTGGGTCTGTGGATTGTTACATGATTATCCTATATTTTATAGTGAATATCTACTTATATGTAAGTATATACCATGTTTGTCTTTCTAGGTCTGTGTTACTTCACACAAGATGATTTTTTTTCTAGTTTCATCCATTTACTTGCAAATTTCTTAATGTTTTTTTTTTTTAACAGCTAAGTAACACTCTGTTGTGTAAATGTACTGCATTTTCTTTATCCATTATCTGGTTGAGAGATGTCTAGGTTGTTTACAGTTTCTTCATAACCACCATCAGATAGGCTCCACCCAGAAACTGCTGGAAACAGAAACAGCCCACAGCCAAACATTAGGCAGAACTCCATGAATCCTGCAGATGAATGGAAGGATTGTAGGATACAGAAGGATCAAGGACACCACAAGAAAACACACAGAATCAACAAACCTGCACTTATAGGCGCTCATGGAGAATGAACCTGAAAATCAGATAACCTGCATGGATCTAACCGAGGCCCTTTGTAAATATATTAAAATTATATGGTTTGGTATTCTTGTGGGAATCCTAAAACTGGGAGTGGGGGCTGTCTCTGACTCTTTTGTCTGCTTTTGGGATCCTTTTACTCCTACTGGGTTGCCTTGTCCAGCCTTAAAATGAGCAGAGGTGCCTATTCATATTGTAACTTGAAATGCCATGTTTGGTTGATATCTCTGCAAAGCCTGCTATTTTATGAAAGGAAATGGAGGAGGAATGGATGAGAAGGGGGAAGAGGGATGAGGAGAAGAAGAGAGGAGGGAGGGGAAACTGTAGCAGGGATGCAGTATATAAGAAAACAAAAAATGAAAAATACTTATGCAAAGAATTTACAAGCACTAATAGAGTTCTAGGGGAAATATGGGAAGATATACCTAGGTCTAACCTAGGTCTAAAGAGACAGTTAAATTTACTGAAACTGAGCAGCATACTACAGGAATATAATTGGGTAGAGGAAGAAATCAAGAAGGGAATTTAAAATCTCTATAATTGAATACAAAGAGAAAATAGAACATACCAGAAATCTATGACACCCAGTGAAAGTACTCATAAGAGAAAAGTTTATATCACTGAAGAAAGTCAAGATAGGAACTCAACAGAGCAGGATCCCCATGCAGAGGCCATTGTGGGGAGCTGTCTACTGGCTTGCTTCGCATGGCTTGCTCAACTCACCATCTTATAGAACCCATGACCAACAGCCCAGGGATGGCACCATCCATCCAGCTGGGCCCTTCTACATTGATCACTAAATGAGAAAATGCCTTACAGCTGTATCTCAAGGATGATTTCCTCAGCTGAGGCTCTTCCTCTCTGATGACTCTAGCTTGGGTCAGGTTGACACACAAAACTACCTAGGACACTTTGATTTTGATAGAGGATAAAATAGGGAATAAATATGCTTGAACAATTGGCACAGGGAAGGGTTTTCTGAACAGGACACTGAGACACAGGTGTTAAGATCAACACTTAACTAATGGTTCGCCATGAAACTGAAATATTTATGTACAGCAAAGGACACCAAGCTTTGAGTGAAGAAGCAGGTTACAGAATAACAAAAGTCTTTACCAGCTTTACATCCAGCAGGGGATATGTAGAATTTATAAATATTCAAAATTTAAAAAGAACAAAAAAATCCAAATGAAAAATGAGTCATAGATCTAAACAGAGAATTAACAAAAGACAAAATACAAATAGCAAAGAAACACTTTTCAACATCTTTGACCATTGGGTAATGCAAGTTAAAACTTCTCTAATGTTACATCTCATCATATTCAGAATGGTTCATCCATGTTAGTAGGTGCTCCACTCACAACAGCCAGAAAATGAACACAGCCTAGATGTCCATCAATGTATGCACATGTGATGAATATGTAGTATATTTAAGCAATGGACTATTATTAAACCATTAAGAAAAAATAAATTATGAGATTCCTGGATAAATTGATGAGCCTAAAAGCATTCATTATGATGGAAGTAATCCAGAACCAGAAAGACAAATGTCACATTCTTTCTCTCATTTTTGAATTTTCACATTAAATCTTCATATATATATGTTTTATTTGATTTGGAATAGTCATAAATGTCAGGAAATATTAGGTGGCTATGGAGAGGGACATTCAAGGGAGGCAAGATAATATACACCAGTATAGATAATGTTTAAAGGAAAAATGGAACAGAGAAGGTTAAACAGGAGTTTGGAAGTGAAGGATAAAATAGAGGAGGTGTTCATGGGGGAATAAATAGCATCAACAATAATTTTTAAAAGATCTGTGGATATCTACTACTGAAGAAGTTTTATATATATATATGAGACAGAGAATGGAGTTTCTCTCTAATCAGGAAAAAATGCTCCCACTAGATACCAAAGGCTAACAAATACAAAGCCCATTGAATTATTTCATTGGAGTTTTTGGCCAGTGAAGTTCCATAGCCCCCTGCCCCCCAATTTAAAAAAATGCAGCCTATGGTCTTTGCTCTTGCTTATCTTCTAGAACTTAAAGACAGGGCCCTATTATTAAGAAACCACATGCTGGAGTTGTAGAACATGGCAAAATCAAGTCAGGGTAGACCTTGAAACTTTATTTATACTGATAGCTTTCATAGTGCTGGATGGGGCTATGAAAGCTACCTGAAGAGAAATGCAGTCATCAAGCACACTCAGGCATGATCCCCAGGAGCTATAGTAACATGGAAAGACATGTCCACTGACAGAGTGGCATGATCATCTTGTGAGTAACCAGCTACTTTCTGGTTGGATCTAAATCTCACTTCACAATATGAAACTCATACCTGAAACCATTATCACTCTAGGAACCTATAGCTAGACAAGTCATGTGCCCTATGGGAGATCCTATTACTATTATTTTACTAAATGGACATAGTATTAAACTGACAACTAATGATTTATCCTTACCTCTATGTGTCTTGCTTCCATCATCTGGGACCTCCTAATTGCAATATATTGTTATTGAAACATTTATCCACAACTGGCCAAGGGACAGAGAATAAGAAATTGCAGAATGCTCAGCCCTCAGGAGAACATATATACTGCAGTCTACCTCCTGAGGCTCAGGGATGGTTGTAGGTATGAGGAAGTCAAAGTGTAAAGAGCCAGAAGCAAGGGATGAGGACAAGGAAACATTTCCTTCCAGACACAAAAGGGCTATTTCACATATAAACTCAAAGAGTTTCCCAAAGCATGCACATGTATACTAAGCTAGATGACTTTAAAACCAAAGCCTAAATTTAGTCTTTAGAAAACAGTTTTAAATTGCAATAAATTGAGCCATTATAGCATTACTATTTTACAAATGAAAAGCACCCCTGATATAGTGATTATTAACCAATAAAATGTAAACATGATTCAGCAAATATAATAGCACCATATTATACAGCTTAAAACATATAAATTGATGGTTGTGAACCACCGTGTTTGCTGGGAATTGAACTGAAGACCATCTGGAAGAGCAGCTAGTGCTCTTAACCACTAAGCCATCTCATCTCTCCAGGCCCCAGCTTGTAGGAACTCGGGAATTTTATACTGACAATTGTGAAACCTGCATTGGACCAGACTAGGCTCTCTGCAGATGGGAGACAGTTGTGTAGCCTTGTTTGCTTGAGGGACCCCTGGCAGTCTGATCAGGATCAATCCCCTGTGCATGAGCTGGCTTTCTAGAGCCCATTACCTATGGTGGGATGCCTTGCTCACCCTTGATGCAAGGGGGAGGGGCTTGGTCCTATCTCAACTGAATGTACCAGGCTTTGCTGACTCCTAATGGGAGGATTTACCCTTTTGGAAGAGGAGATGGGGATTGAGGGTGGGGGAGGCTAGCGGGGGTGTGGGGAGAGCAGTAAGAGGGATGAGATGGGGATCTGTGGTTGGTATGTAAAATTAATTTTTAAAAGTTTCAAATAAGTAAAAAAATATATGAATGTATGTACATCCAAACTTGGTTATCTATACCTGTAATCTTAACATTAGAATGGTTGAGGCAGGAGAATGATGAATTGAGATCAGCCAGGTCTTCATAGTGTGAGTTCCAGGCATGCCTAAGCTATTGAAAGTCCCTAGTCTTAATGAACAAGAACAAACAAATACACAAACATATATATGCATATATACATAAATATACATACATATAGATACATGTATATATATACATGTGTGTGTGTGTGTGTGTGTGTGTGTGTAAATACATGCATGAGTACATACAAGTTGGGCCGTTTCAGAAGTGATTAGATCATGAGGACTCTCCCCTTTATCAATGTACAAATTCCATGATAATTTTATAATTTCATCAGAAGAGTCAGAAACATTTATTGGTAGAAGATGTAGTTCTCTTGACGCATGTCCTTGGGGGTCTTGCTTTATCTCAGTCTAGAGTTCTGCTTATCTATGCTATTTCCTTCTTCTACAAAGTTTTGTATCAATACAGACCATAGAAATGGAGCCAGCTGACCTCAGTTGAAATTTCTAAAACTCTGAGTTAAAATAAATTTTCTACTCTGTATTTTTCCCTCAGGCATTACTCACTGTGAAGAAAGACTATTTAATATGTATTAAAAGTAATGGCAGGGACAAATTAATAGCAAAATTATATATATATAAAATGCTATAGAGGTGAATTAATTTTAAAAATAGACAGTATGCCTCTGTTAATATTAATCAAGTCTGTTACAGAGAAAAGAATAAAGACAATCATGTGTTTATTATATCCCAGTGATAAATAGGCGAATTTATCATAGCATGCAAAGTCTGTTCATTGACTACAGTAAGACTAAAGTAACACCCAATAATAGACGAGCAGCCAGAAAATAACCAAATGCCCAAAATGAAATAGACATTTTTTGAATAACAAAATGTTCCAAATAATACAGCAAATGATTAAAAACTTAATAGTTGTGAAAATGAAAGACTTCATTTCAAAAGTGATTTTCAAAAAACTATTTAGAATTTTTTGTGTGCCCATTAAATATGAAAGGCCAGTTAATACAGAAACAGCAAATAGGCAGCTTTGAGACACACTTGGGTCAGAGGTATACATTTGTTGTTGTACTCAGCACAGGTCTATTTCATCCAGCGCATCTGTGGATGCTTCCTGGTGAAATTCATTTACCTTCAGTGTACTCTTGAACAGGCATCATTAATGCCCACTTTACTTAACAAGAATCTGATGTGCTTACCAACATACAAATGATAAAATTTTATTTAATGTTTTTCAAAGAAACAGATTAGCTTAATTCAGCATTAGAAATGTTTTCTTATGGATATTTAAGTACTAAGGGAAATATCAAATAACATATTTTTCCAACAAAATACATTTTAGGATCATTACCTGGTTTCTTTTCATTAATTTTACTGTATAACAATTCAGACAATGAGTAACTGGAACCCTGGGGGCAGTAGAGAAAAATTAAAAGCCTGCTGACATACAGAGATTCAAGAGCCTTACATTGGTTTCGTATAAAGAGGGATCAATTTTATCCACTAGGAGTTGCTCTGTGACAGAAAGGTCAAGACCTGAGCTCCCTGTACCATAACATTCCATCTGTAATTTGAGATTTAAAAATCAATTCTCAAAATACCCAGATATTAACAAAAACATCACTTAAAGAATATTGTGACTGCATTTTATTTTTTAACTTGATTTTTATTTTAACTTAGTTTGATATATTTTCTTCCCAGCAGACTGAAGCTTTGAATATTTTGAAGCATATATTCATTAACAGGTGTGGTTATACAAAATTAACTGGATTTACTCATTTGTATATACTTTTTGTATGTGAAACTTTATGTTGAAATCAGTATTCCTAGGGCTTGGTAAACATAACAAACACTGACAAAAAATAGTTAAAATGGCTTTTTTTTCTGAGCCCCTTTTTTCCCTAAGCTCTCACAAAGTGACTGGAATTTGTGCTTTGTATAATAAAAATCTCTTTTTTATCCACCCTCTTGTTCACAACGTCTTGTACATATTTAACACATAGACTGTGAGAATACAATCTGGAAAGTTTGGGAAGTATATATGTAGTCTCATATTTAACTTGTATTTTAAATTTTAAATAGAGTTTGTTGTCCTATAGTAGAGCTGTGCCTCATTCTCGTTCTAACGTCTCCCAGTCTGAGGAATGTCCGCAGTGGATAGATGTCAGGTTACAGTAGGCATGGTGCCACGATACCATACAGGCACACAGTATTTTAACTCCCTTGGACTTTGCAATGTGAGGAGGAGCAAGATGCAAAGATTGGCACAGAAGGTGATGGAGAATAGTATTGTCTCCTGTCTGGACATCCAGTTGTTGAGGCCAAAGTCATGGTTTAATGAGACTAGACAATGGGACTAGGTCTAAACATCACTGCTTCCTTTATCTCCACCTCTCTGTTGTTTTCTTTCCTGAATTCCAGGTTATTTTTTTAATCTAGTTTTTCCTTGATTTCAAGTTATCATCTTTGTGAGACATTTTTTTTCCCCTGTCCAATTAACTAGAATCTTTCTTTGAAGAATTATTCATGACAGGTCAATTAGATCACTAATTTGGAAGAGTCCTAACACATTTTGCTATATTACATGGAAACAGTATTCAATATTAAATTATGATTGAAATGTTAAGCTAGATATCTTTAGCAATATCTTTTTAGAATAACAAAACATGATGTGGAAACTAAAGCTCACCAGTTAAAGGCATTTGCTGCTTATATAGAGGACCAGGATTTTGCTCTGAGCAGCCGCATGATGGTTAATAACCATCTATATCTCCCATAGCAGGGATCTAGTGCCCTTCTTTGGACTCTGCCAATTCAAGGACTGGATGTGATGTGTATATGAAAATGAACCACTCATAAACATAAGATACAAATTTTAATGTACCTCTGCTACCAATCTTAATTTGCCTATCAAAAATTGTAAGTACTAAATACACTGAGAATATAAGAGGAAAATACTGGACAAATTTAAATAAGAAATACAGTGTAAACAATCTAGCTCATCAAGTACTCAACTTCTTAAACTTTATCTAGCACTCAATTATGCTTTCAATTAATATAACGTATTTTTAAACTAATATGAATTGGTGACTCAAAGCCCTAATTTTAAAATATTGCATACTTTTGCAAAGGCACATCTCTGGCCTGACTATAGTTTCTTAACTTATACATTAAAAAATGAAAGGTCTTTTCCCTTAAACTGTGGGGAAAGTATTTACTTGCTCTGTCCAACTGGGCATTCCATTTGTATGCTGAGGACATTTCCAGCTGTGTTTCTATCTTTGACTGGGTGAATAGTGGGACGTTCATACATTGGAATAAAAAAAAAAAAAAAAGAACAAATTTTTTTTGGTTTTTCGAGATAGGGTTTCTCTGTGTAGCTTTGCGCCTTTTCTGGAACTCTCTTGGTAGACCAGGCTGGCCTTGAACTCACAGAGATCCGCCTGGATCTGCCTCCCGAGTGCTGGGATTAAAGGCGTGCGCCACCACCACCCGGCATGTATTTTTGATTTATGCCACTTTCACTTATGTGACTAAATATATCAATAATGAACTACTCTCTTTAGAAAGACCTTATTTAGTAGAGTAGTGATTGTCTGACATTATATAAATGCTTTAGAAGAAAAAGTAAATGGGCTTTGTATTGTGCAGAAGGCAGGTTCCCAAATGTATTTACAGAAGCAAACCAATTTCACAATGCTCTTAATTTCACAGACACAGACACAGACACACACACACACACACACACACACACACACACACACACACACACACAAACACACGAGAGAGAGAGAGAGAAAGAGAGAGAGAGAGAGAGAGAGAGAGTATATTGCCTAAGTAAAGTAGAATGTAGTCTGCAATATGGTCATCACTCAAAGACACAGGGGAAATCAGAATCTGTAGCTCTCAGTAACATTGGTTAATTAAGTCTTGCTTCCTGTCTTAGTTACTTTTCAATTACAGTGACAAAACACCATGACCAAAGCAACTTATAAAAGCAAGCATTTATTGGGATGTTAAAATTCCAGAGGGTTAACGTCCATGACCACTCTGGCTGGGAGCATGACAGCAGGCAGGCTCTGGAGCAGTAGCTGAGAGCTTATGTCATTACTTCAAATGGGAGGAAGAAAGAAACATTGAATTGGGAATCTCAAAGCCTGACCCAGTGACATACCTCCTCTAACAAGGCCAAACCTCCTAATTCTTTCTAAACAGTTCCACCAAATGGAGGATAACTATTCAAGCAAATCATGCTATGCGGTCATCCTCACTAAAACGACCACAGTTCCTCTAACATTATTGTCCTGTATGTTAACATAGTAAATCAATGCCATACATGAGCTTTATCTTGAACCATATTCAGTGTTATTTACTGACCAGATATTGTCCATAGCAAGTTCTCAGTGTTCATTTCTCTCCTCGAGAATTTGGTTTATATTGCTACTTAATGGAGTCCAACAAAATGAGATTCAGCTATGGCACATCATAGAATCATTACATTTTATACATAACTAAAAGAACACCACAATATATTCACTGAAATTTTTCAACCACAGTATCAAATTCATGGAAAGCTTTTGCTGATAATACAGAGATTATACACTAAATATACATAGACCTTCAGCATTATGATATAGATGCAAAATATTTACACAGAGAAGATCAGTGTGGACCTACACATGAGTCTTATACCATGTATGATTTTAAAGGCCAGAAGAACACACTTTTTAAAGGTAAGCACTAGGTAATAGAGGGGGAAGTTTTCTAGATTAATCTGTTTTGAGGGAGGAACACTCAGTCTGACAACTACTAGTTGTGAAGTACCCTTGGACCTCAGTTTACCTATTTATAAAGCCATGCTAATTTTACAGCACATTGTGAAATTTTTTAGGGTTATGATCAGTATTTTTTATTTAATTTTTTTATTCATTTTATATACCAACCACAGATCCCCCTCTCATCCCTCTTCCTATTCCCTTCCAGTCTCTCCCCCCCCCCACACCCCCTCCTTCAAAAGAGACCTCCTATGGGGAGTCAGCAAGCCTGGTTCATTCAGCTGAGGCAGAACCAAGTTGCTCCCACCATGTGAACTTTTTAAAATTGGAAATAGATTCTTCTCTCATACAATACATCCCAATCCACAGTTTCTGCTCTCTCCACTTCTCTTAGCTGCTCAACACCTTTCCTTTCTCTCAGATCCACTCCACTTCCATTTCCCTTTCAGAAAAGAGCAGGTCTCCAAGAGATGACAGCCAGGCAGGACAAAAAAAGATACAATAAGACAAGGTGAATGCCTTCATATGGAAGCTGGACAAGGCAAACCAATAGGAGGGAAAGAGTCTCCAGAGCAGGCAAAAGAGCCAGACATACAACATAGGACACAACGTTACATAGCAAAAGTGTTTATTAAATCACCAGACTGTGTTGGGGAACATGGAAAATGTTAATATTATTGAAGTCTTTTGCATATTCCTAACATTCCCTTTAGGTCTGTCAATGCACTTATTTAAAAAATATATGATGCTATATACAAAATATATTAAATTTAAGAGAGTTTTAAATAGGTGTACAAGAACAATTGATACCTCTCTCTGGATCTAAACTAATCAGAGTGTGATCACCAGGTGATGGCCTCATATACATCCAAGGGTCCTAGAAGAATAGATATTTTTAAAAAAGTGTGAATGAACTGATTTTCAGTGGCCATTTGTATGCCAAACATTTGAATCAGTCTGCATGAAGGAATGACAAGGGGCACACCTGCCGTAAGCTGAGCGGTGAAACACAGGTGACTGAACTTCTAATCAATGTGTGGATGGGAGGGTGAGAACATAATCTGGATTTTTGCTAAACAAACCTGTAATTTTCCAAAACTGGTACCAGTTGCTTTCCTTTTATATTCCTCTGCCGACAGAATACGGATCAGAAATGTGAAATTAAGACAGAGAGAACATGGCAAGGATTCAGTCTTAGGATCAGCTCTCAAGAGTTCTGAGAACTTGAAATTGAGTGGTCATTGAATCCAAACATGACAATAGTACTTGACTCCCTCCAAAGTCAAGAGCAGATACAAGGAGAGGCCATGTGTGGTCCAAGAAAGACCATTCTGTGATGCTTCTACAGTTAAGTAAACTCAGTTTTATTGAATATCAGCACCTTACACACTCATAGCTGTGATCCTCTCGTCATGGGAGTAGGGATGGCCATTTCCTTTTTCTGGCAGATTTATGAAATGGTGCCAATTTATCAGGAGTAAAAAAAAAACTAAAACAGATAAATATAACTCCAGGTTTAACTACACAAATCAACAGTATCCTAGTATCCTTTAATATACCTTTTTGCAGAATACTATATTGTCAAAGTATACCTAAAAAATAACCTAAAAAAGAACTAATGAGAAAGAGCATAAACATTGTGAAAGAGAATTTGAAAGTGCCAGATAATCTTAAATTAATCTATGAAAACTGTATAATTCTGCATGCATTTCTTAAAGACATGATTATTTTAATCCCTGTATAAATGTAGAAATAATCTACAGAGGTAAATGGTTGCTTAAAAGAACAAATAAAAAAGAATTGAACAGTTAATATTCTTTGTATTATGCTAAAAATATGTAACATGAAATTGAATACCTTAACAAATTTTAGGTACATTAATGTCATCACAATCATGCAAACTCCAGTCTATATACACTTGCAAAATATTTTATATGTTACATGTGAGCATAGTGACACAATACTTTTGTATCTATGACAGGTTAATTCATTTAACATGGCATCTTTAAGAGCCTGTGAAACCAGGCAACAGAATTTCATTCACTTGAAGGCTCAATATATCTATACCATACTTTCTTCACTTGTACACCAGTTGATAAGACTTGAGCTTGCTTGTACCTCTTGATTACTGTGAATTATGTTGTTAAGGCATAGATGTACACATAAATTTTCTTATATGTATATATATGGAGAGAGAGAGAGAATTAAGATACGTGGATCATAAGTTAATTCTCTTTTTATTAGTCTGAGAAGCAGCCTTCATATTTTCTAAACAGTATTGTCTTACACTATGCTATTTTCTATATTTTACTGTTGATCACAGCTACTTGACCGTGTATGACATGATATATCTTTGTAATTTTGATTTGCATACCTCTGATTGATCAATATCAATGAGCAGGTTTATAAACATGTTTTTATATCTTCTTTGGATTTATTCATATTTCCCCATGCATGGTATATATATATATATATGTTTATATACATTGTATTTTTTAACTGTGCAAGGTCTTTTTAATATTCATATATACTAAATTTTAACTTATTAGATATATGTTGTGTAACTATTTCTTTGATTTCATAAGTTGCCTTTTTCCAATTATTAGTTCATTTTTAGTCTGTTTTTAATAAAGTACAATTTGTGTTAGTTTTCTGTTACTTGCAGAGGACTGTACTTGATATTTGCATTGAATAATGTTGGAAATCATGGATGTCCAGTTTTTTCCTTTCTGTAAGTTTCTAGGATTTATTTTCCCTACACTTGGTTATTTAGATTGCAGTAAGATATTTCTGCAATAACAACAAGCCTGAGTTACAAAACTGACGTCTTCTGAAAATCATTCTTGAGATTAAAATTTTCTCTTGGTGAGCACAATGATGTCTGCTTTTCCACACACATGCAGTTTCTGTTGAATGTCCTAGTCTTTGTTTATCTAACAAATAGGAGAAAAAGAAAAGCAGAAAGATCAGGCATAAGTTTCTACCACCTTTTAAATCTCTTGATAGCAAATTTAGCTAGGGCCTATACATCTAGATAATGAGGAGTAGTTCAAATGCAAGAGATGCCCAGTTTTCTCTACATGTTTGTGATCCATACACATGTCCCCAATAATGGCAAGACTAGTGCCCATTTTATACATCTTAGGACCTGCTTTTTTTTTTCACAAGGTATGTTGTCCTGAACTATGCACATGTTTTCCTGACTTAATCTAGGAAATGAGGTGAACAGCAAGTACCCTAAGAGCTATAGTTGACCCCAAGTAGACACATCATGCCTAATTAAGGAGGAGAGTTATCAAGGCAGTTTGATGGTCACCAAAGGACTGATAGGTTATTGGTACAAAAACTGTAGGCTAAAGGCTGGGAAAACACCTTGGATAAAAGAGCTGCCATACAATTGAGCCTCCAAACCCATATAAATGCACCTACATTATATTATAATATATTGGAGACAGGGGAATCCTGGAATGAGCTTGCTAGCTAAATTGTGTTCAGTTGAAAGATACTACTTCAACTTATAAGATGAGAAGCATCCAGGAAACTCCCAGTCCTCCACAGATGCATGCACATGTACACACAGGCACACTTAAACAAATATACAATGTCAACATCAGTCCTCCACAGATGCATATGAAGGTATACACACACAGGCAAACCTACACATACACAAAGATGCCCAAACATATAAACATACACACATATAATAAAAACTTATGGGTTAGACTTATGCTCATAGGTGGTCAATTGGTTGTTTTCAGAGTTGACAAAACAAATAAACATAGAAATGTACTTTTCTAACTATGAGACATATTTTTAACACCAAATCAAATTTTCTAGTATTTATTTTAGATATGGTTATTTGAAAAGTCTAAAAGCATAAACATCCTTGAAAGAAATAATAATTTAAGGCTATAACCTTGACAGATCAAAGTGTTTCCTAAATTATAGGTAAAGGAATCAATGGTCTTTAGAGAATAAAGTGGTTAGTTAAGTGTACTTTATTAAAATTAAATAGCAGTCCTATCAAGGACTTGTTTTATAAAATGAAAGACAGAACATAGAGATGAGAACGTATCCACAAGATACTAACAAACACTTTCACAGTCCTTCTCTAGTGTGTGTCGATTATGTAACTTCTTTGACCTACCTCATCATGCATAACAATATACTTTTAAATTATTATTGAATGTATAATTTTAATTTAGCCTAAAAGTATGACTTGTTAAATTTCTTTAGGAGAATTTTTAAATGTTTGCAGAAAAACACTTCACAATTTTAGAATGAAACAAGGTATCTTAGTTAGGATTACTATTGCTTTGATGAAACATCATGACCAAAAACAACTTGAGGAGGAAAGGGTTTATTCCACTCACAGTTCCCTATAACAATGGGGGCAGGAACTCAAGAAGGGCATAAACCTGGTGGCAGGAACTGATGCAAAGACCTTAGAGGAGTGCTGCTTACTGACTTGTTCCCCTGGTGTGCACAGCTAAGTTTCTTATAGAACCCAGGATTACCAGCAGTAGGTGGTCCTGCCACAATAGGGCAGGCCCTCCCACATCAATCACTAATTAAGAAAATGCCCTACAGACTTGCCTACAACCAGATTTTTTTTAGTATGCAAATTCGTTTTAATCTTTAAAAAATGGTAGAATTGTATGTATACTACAGAACTGCTTTTTATTATTTTCTTTTAAATATTTTTTCATTTTACATACCAATCACATTTCCCCCTCCCTCCTCTCCTCCCGCTTCTCCTCACTTCCCCACCCTGTATCCAACCCTCAGAGAGGGTAAGACCTGGTATGGGGAGTCAACAAAGCATAGCATATCCATCAGCCAGATCTTATGAAAGCATCTTCTCAATTGAGGTTACCTCCTCTCTGAAGATTCTAGCTTTTGTCAAGTTGACATAAAACTAGCCAGCATACAAGGTTCTCTAGAACAAGAAAAAACAGTTATGATAAATAGAAGATCACTGAATGAACTACATCAAGTGGAATAACAGGGGGTGTGTGGGGGGGAGAAGCAAACCTACTCACTGTGAAAAAATTATCCACATGAAAACATAACATAAAATGATTGAAACTTCAATTAATTGAAGTACTGAAATAAAATGGGAGAAACTCTTTAAAAGTATTTGGAAAAAGTATGTTTTTTTTTCAATTTTAAAAAAAGACAGAAATTATAAATGGAATATGGTTGTTAATCAAATATAATACATAAGATTCATTAGTGTCTTGTTTGATTTACCCAAGTTTCTAAAAAAAGGAAAAGCAAAAGAAAAGCTGATGTCATCATTAATGTACTAATCTAGAAAAACCAAAACCAACTGCAAAGGAAAATACACAGCATCCAAAGTTTTACTAAAGGAGAAAAAGTTTGTAAATAAATAGTTTAAGTTTCTGCCTTAAGAAAGTAGGAATGATTAAAATATAAAACCCAAAGTATTCAAAAAGGAAATCATAAGATTAAAATCAGTGAACTGCAGTTTAGGGAGACAGGGTGGTTAAATCAAAGACGTGTCATAATCAAAGCCATTTTTTTTTTTTTTTTGGACACTAAGTGTTAGCAAGAAAACATCACTGAAATGGTAGCGAAGAAAAATAGCAACGAAGACATTAGTTCTTTGTCAATATCAATAATGTGGATGAACTGTCAGACAAACTGACATGTAGGTGATGGGTTCTGGAAAGCACTGGAGATGATACAGCTGTTTGAAAAGGACAGGGGTAGTTTTGAGAATAACACCTCCAGTAATTTAGGCAACATTGTTGAAAAGAAAAATATTCTTGAAGGAAACAAACTGCAAAATTTTACTCAAAAAGTAACAAAAAACAGTAAGAGAGCAATGTGTATGAAATGAGTCAAACTGGCTGTACAAGCCTCAGAAAGAAACACATCTTAACTAATATACTGTCAAATGGTTAAAAGACCCCTGACAGAAATCTCACTGATCTCCTTCAGCACTTCCTAACTAATTACATAATGCAAAAACTTCACTTAGACTACAAGCACAATATTATAAATTGTAGGAGAAAAAACATCATAGTCTGAATAATTGTAGTTTTGTTTTTATACATTCAAATACTTTAAGATAGAAAGCCTCAATGACAAAGCAATAAGAGACAGGTTCCTGTAGCTCACAAGTGAAAATTATAACAATCTAACTAGAAAGTTTTAATAATTCTACCTCTATAAGGAAAGGGGCTGTTAGCATAATTTTTACTAAACATTGTGTTCAAGGTTCTAGCCAGCATGATCAAGAAAGGTGACGGGGTGGGCGTGGGGGATGACTAAATGTAAACTAATTAGGAAAGAATGTATTCACAGTCTAATGATTAGAGATTAAAACAACTGCTACAAATAATAACCATGTTCTGCATCCACCAGAGTTTCAAGGACAGCATAAGCCCTAATTATATATTTATGTTCTGGTAAGAAAATCCTTAGGATATAAATATTTTTGTATGATAGTATCAATATGCTTATAAGTACTTAAGAATATATTTAACAAGTCCTTTGTAATCCCTGCCTTTGAATACTTCAGATATTGAAAATGGTGATTTAACTTTAAATAAAGAGATTACAACATTTTCATGAATGGAAACAGTATTTTTTTTTAGATGAATTCTTCCCAAAATTCATTCATAGATTCAAATAAATATCAATCAGTATTTAGAAAACATCTTCACTGAGAAACTAACAATGCAATTTTAAAGATAGCAGATTAATTTTGGATAAATAATTATCAAGTGAAGAAAGTGTTTGTAGACCTTGCATAAATTGAATTCAAATTTAATGTAAAACACAGGCACCAAATTTGCATATATGGCATTATAAACACATAAATCAATGAAACATAAAGATATTTCACAAATCAATCTATATGTATGAACATAGTGGAGTTTAAAATGTTTTAAAATTGACTAAGTTGGGACAACAATACTCTTATCAAATGTTTCTGTAACATCTGTGTATCTGTGAATAATGCCAAAACATTGCCCTCATAATTCACCTAAAAACTTAAAAATAAAATTGCTAAAATAATGCCTAACATTATATGCCTACATTTAACTTAATCTAACATCAGGTGAGGTAATGTGTCCTAAACAAGATGCAAAATGACTAATAATTTATAATGTTTAAAATATTCCTTATATCGCCAGGCAGTGGTGGCTCATGCCTGTAATCCCAGCACTCGGGAGGCAGAGGCAAGTGGATCTCTGTGAGTTTGAGGCCAGCCTGGTCTACAAAGCAAGTTCCAGGACAGCCTCCAAAGCTACAGAGAAACCCTGTCTAAATAAATAAATAAATAAATAAATAAATAAATAAATAAATAAATAAATATGCCTTATAAAATTTTCAAATAATCTTTTCTATTTGAAATTTGTAGTTACAAAAATGTGAGACATATGGACTACAGAAAAAAGTGGAGTATTGTTGTAGCTAGAGTTTTCCTACCTGGCCCAGAGTCAGGACAAATCTCTCTTACCCGCCAGTCCCACAGTCGCTCAGACCCAAACAAGAAAGCACACAGAGACTTATATTGCTTACAAACTGTATGGCCGTGGCAGGCTGCTTGTTATCTACCTTTTTTATTTTAAATTAACCCATTTTTGTTAGTCTATACTTTGCCACATGGCTTGTGGCTTACCAGTGTCTTTACATGTTGCTTCTCATGGCGGCGGCTGGTGGTGTCTCCCCCCAGCCTTCTACTTCCCAGAATTTTCTTTTCTCTTGTCCCGCCTATACTTCCTGCCTGGCCACTGGCCAATCAGAACTTTATTTACACAGAGCGATATCCACAGCATATTGTAGACAAATATTTATAGCAACATCGTTCCTTTTATATTAGTGTATTTGATTAGAATGTAAGTAGTGTGTTTCCTTATGGTCTAGTCTTCTGTACTTAGTACCTGTTTGTCATCCTCTTCACCTACTGCCCTGTCCCCTGACCTTCAAGTTTGTTACCTTCATTCCCTCAATAGAAATATATCACAGCAATATTGTTTTTAATTAATACATACTGCAAAGAATCCAAGTGCTCAACAGTAGCTTTGTAAATAATAGTAGAGGATTATAAGTACTTTGGAAATCACTCATTTAATGAATAAAGTATTACAGTGTAAGAATTCTGCTAATAAGAAAATACAGGAGGTAATGAACCTGCACTTGCTTGGACACACTTGTAATCCTAGCACTTGGGAAGGTGAGGCAGGAGGAGTTTCATGCTTTCAAAGAAAACCTGAACTACATAATGAATATCAGGTAAGCCAGCATATATAGCAAGACTCTGAGCATCCTGTCTCATAAACAACAACAAAAACAAATTGTTAAGTATTATCCCATTTACATGACATGTTTGAAAAGAAAAGCCTACTATGGAAAGCATATCAGAAGTTTCCTGAATTTGAGAATAAGTAAAATACATGGAAAGTTTAATACTGAAACACTTTATAGTGAGGGTGGTTGACATATTTCTTGAATTTTTTCTTCATGTTAGATGTGTAGCAAAGTTATACAGTATCACAGAGGACTTCTGTGAACAGTCCAAACTGACTGCAGGAACATTCAGACAGATCTCCATCAACACGAGCACCTTTGGAGCATCCATCTGCTTTGAAGTAGAAAGATAAGGTGGATGTAAAAGCAATGAAACAGCAGTGGGAAACAGAGCTGAAACTATTGCAGCTGCTTTTCTCAGTTTTCAATTCTCCTAAACATAAATATGAAGAACATGTTTGTGTTAGAGCATAGAAGGTATGTTAGTTACTACCTCGGGAGACTCCCCATCTATTACCTCAATATGAAACATGAAACTGAATACCACTTTTGCATCTATTTGCTTGGCAAAAATGCCAAGTTTGATAATACAGCTGCTGATAAAGAGATAAAGTAGATCTTAAAAAGCAGAAGAAAAATTTTAAGCAGGACTAATAATTATATCCGACCCTTAATGTTAAAATAATAGAAGAAACCAATTTGCATAAAACACTTGAACCACTGCCTAGCACAAAGTAAAATTTTAATAAATATACAGCCTTATTTTGTTGTGTGTCTTAAAGACATGATTTTTTCTATGTACCTCAGGCTACTTCAGAACTCACTAGAAAGCCAAGGGTGTCCTGACATCACAGAAATCTTCCTGCCTCAACTTCTCTCCGGTACTGAATACTACATATTTGTGTCTCTATACCATGTAATAAATAGTTTTAAAAGTTTTTATAACAGCCAAAGTTTTCACTAAATTGTAGCTACTTAGCAGAGACAAAGAAAGGAATTTTAATTCCAACACACAAAAAATTAATAGTGTGTTTGTATGATATGTATCATCATTTTTTGTTCAAACTAACGACAAATGATAAAAACAATTCAGCCTAGAAATCACCAAAAGTATAAAAGCTGCTACATCAGTTTTTTAGTATAATGTCAAGTTAAAGAGTTCCTAAAAGATATTGCAAAATGGATAAAGTTTTGGCTCCAGAGATCAAAAATTATTTCAGAACAAACTGTTGATAGCAGGTAATTAAAAATATGTAGCGCCAAAGAATACTAAGACAATCATGGGTTCAAAGGGATAAGTAGGATGTATGGATCTTGGCACTGCATGGAAATAGATCAAGAGAAAAAAAAGCAGTTCTTTTCTGAGGAAATTACTGAAAGGTCAATAAAACTCTGTAGATAGTTAAGCCAATCCCCTAATTGAAGATTAAGCAATTGTATCTCTACCATATATTCACCCATCATTCTTTGAATGCACTCATATCACCCCATTTGTCTTATTACATAAGAATGAATAAATCCCTTACAAATATCAAAGTCATCACATTGATGGCTGTCTGAGAATTAAAAACCTAAGCATCTAGACCATGCTGTTCATTTTGCATTCCTCATGGGAAGGATGTGCCAGGATTGTGGAAATACAGTGTGATGATACCCTGAGGACAGTACAGCACTGTGCCCATGTATATGTTTTCCAAAGATGAGTAGACTGAGTCCCAACATGGAAAGATATGCAGAGACTCATGTAAAGCCTGCTACCACAGATAGACAGATCTGTACTCTATCAAGACAGAAAACACATTGTTCACATTAGAAGCCACTGAAGGATATGGCATTGTAAAGTTTGGACAATAGGTCACATCCTGGAGAACAGCAATACAAACTACGTGGATTATTCAGTCTATACATAAAGCAATTTGATTATTGTTACTCATCAAATACATTACAAATATCTCAAAACTTCCCAGTTATTCAAACTAAATCCAGGTTACTATTTTATGAGTTTCCCACTGACTTATAGAGTATAGAATACTGGAGTGTCTTAATTCCAAACAGGAATGAAAATAATAAAAAATCCTGTGTGTATTTTTCTTTCAAAGATATAATAATGTGCTGGAGAATAAATAACATAAGCCTAGATAATCATAGAACCCAATGACAGGAGGTCTCCTATCAGGAGGGTAAATGGCACATCTCAGTCCCTTGATTAGCAGACAGGTTAAGTCTAGATGTACATCAAGAAGAGATTTATGGAGAAAGTAGATGTGAATTCAAAGAGCAGTTATGCTTTTCTGTAAATAAGAACAATTAGGAACTATGAAAGATAATGTTGAAAAGAAAAGGACTATTGGCTTTTTTTTTTTTAAGGTCCCTTGACTGTTAGGGTACAGCTTCCAGTAAATGAAAAAAAAAAAATGGAGCGGGAGAGAATTTTAGGGCCAAATATACCACCTGTAGAAGACACAGAAATTCAGACTGAAAACTTTGGTTTGGTTTGCAGGCAACAAGGATCCAGGAATAAATTCCTTCCATGGGTGCCTTTCTGCCCCTGAGCTGCATGGCAGGTTTACATGCTATTACTGTCAGAATCCCTGGGTTGCAAGCAGCCTCCTCACAGTGCTGACACATGGGGTTTACTCAACTCACCTGCTTATCACCTTTCACAATGACCTTAGCACGGTCCTCGGGTGCATGCCATGGACAAGGGATGGCTTGCATCCTGAGGTGGGAGATACTGCTTGACGAAGTTCCAGGAAAACTTTTGCCAATAGATTTGGTCACCAGCTTTTGCTTTTACTTTTAGTAGTAATTGTTTGCATAATGGGAAGTTTTCTGCATAAGCAGCCCGGGGAAATGTTCATTTTCCTGAGAGAAAACTTTGAAGACAGGAGGGTCATAGCCTGAAAGGAAAGTCACAGAGGAATCTTTGTACCCAAATGATTGCGGTACCAATAGGGTAGATTCTGAGAAATTTCTTATCAGCTCTGGATACAAAATGTCACAAATGTATTCATTGCCCTATATCGGAGCCTATAAAAAGAGAATAGAAATAGAATGGGTTGATGGGGGGAAAAGATAACACAATCTTCCTTTCTGGGAGTGTATGGAAAGAACAGGCCTTTACTATAAACCTGAGGAACAGAAAAATGCTATGATCAGCCAGTTAAATGTTTATTATGAGATGTTTTGTAAAGCTTGAATTTTAGAAAACATCAGATGATTCTACATGTACTAACGTAAAAATTATTTCAGACCGTCTAACATGTTATAACCACATGAACAGCCAGCCTAGACATAGGCTGTAAAAATAGAAGGTCCTATGCTTTGCAGACCCTGAGAAATGTGTAACTTCCTGATAAGACACATGTTGTTTCAGATAAGACTGTCTGATTTGTGCTTTGCTTTTTCACCCTGTACATTTAATGGGGAAGTGAAAAAGGGATCAGAATGCTTGCCAGATGACTATGTAGTCAATATAGTCTCTGAGAGAGAGAGAGAGAGAGAGAGAGAGAGAGAGAGAGAGAGCTACTGAGCCCTCAAATACTGCATTCATCCCTTCTTTCCCCCACCAACTCCACCTCCTCTTTGGGATCTGAACCCTGCTGAAGCTGAACTTCAGCAATCATCTACAAGCTTCAATTGGTTTTTCTGTTTGTTTGTTTACCTTTGGTGAAACACTCATATCCACAGGGAATACTGATGAATAGGGAAAGGTTTGTCTCTGAAAGATGAAATTGGAACAAATGTTTCAGTTTAAAGACGGTAAGTTACATGAAAACACAAATGAAGAAATTTCAGAGAAAACTGCTCTTTTTACCAGGTCTGAGCAATAGCAAGGAACTTTTTGCATTGGATTCCTGCAGCAGGAGTCCCTCCTATCTGCCTCATTTGAATAGTGTCCTAGGCCTGGATGTCTGACCTTATTTGGAGAATGACCTTGCACAAAAGCTCCCTGCAAATGCTGCATGGCTCAGCACGCAAATCTCCCTTCCCCCACTCTGGTATTGAATGGGAATGAGTACATGCATCATTAATGTTGTCTGTCCTCAGTCATGTCTGCATTTACATTAGGCACATTCCGTCCCCCCTTTCCCCCTAACCTGGGCCATATAAATCGGCCTTGGGACTTCATTAAACTGAGCAGTCAGTCATATTGAAGCTGATTCCCTGGAAGGTCATGCCCATCCTGTTCACTCTGACCAAGCCCTGCCTGCCTGCCGCCTGTGCTTCCCTTGTCCTCCCAATGGGCCACGAGAAAATTGGAGACCCCACAATACACATTTAGTTAAAAATTACATTTAGTGGCAGCAGCAGGAGGCAGATCCAGATCCGGCAGGACATAAAAGTCCCAGCAGGGCCACTGCCTGAGAAGCCAGCCACAGTGGAGTCTCAGTCATTGGCTACAACACCAGTAGATTCAGGTATAGCTGCTGTGCTGACTAGGGAAGCAAACGGAATCATTTAAGGTTTTTCGTAAAAATAAGCATTACTTAGATTTGATGCCCACTTTTTTTCAAACGTCGCTTTGTATGTTATATTACTATTAGGTTCACTTAGGAAAATAATTGCATGCGATCTTGGTTTTCAGTCCCCCAGTAGCACATCTGCAATTAACAGCATTAAAAACAATAGCATGATATCACAGCTGAATGATGTCTTATGTAAAATCGCATTTTACTCATTCATATTTTCTGGTTTAATGGTGCTCATTTTCACATGTATACTTGTGTCTAGCACTGTGCAATGTAATCATATATGTAGGTATGGGTGCTCATCACCACAGCCAAGATACAAAACAACCTGTCAGCACAGAATTGCTCTCAAGGGCCTTCTCCAATTCACCAACACTCTTATAGCTACCTTTCTCCTAACTCCTGGTATCATCCATTTGTTTTCTATAGAATTTTGTCACAATAAATGAGTTCTCTGTCATTTGTACTTTTCTTTCTTCCACTCAATACATTTCTTCAGTTACCATGAAAAATCCAAAAAGAAGAAGAATTATATATTGGAGCAGAAGCAAGGGCTCTGGAGTTAAGAGCTCTTTCTTCTGTTCGATAGAACCTGAGTTTTGTACTCAGCACCCTCGTAGTGGCTTAAAACCATCCGTAACTCCAGTTCTAGGGAATCAAATACCGTCTTCCTCCATTCAAGAGTAGCAGGCATGCATATGGGGCATAAACATGCATGCATGCATATGCACATTTATATACTACTATACACTTTTTTTTTTTACATTTTTTTTACAAAAGAATTGTATAAATAGAATTATATATCACCTCATTTTTTTTGGACTGGCTTTTATTTTTTAACTTAGCATAATTTTCCTGAGAGCTACATAAGATAGTACATGTTTTGGTAGTCTATTCTTTTTAAACTTTTAGGAGACAAACAAGGTCTTATTCTGTAGCCCTGATATATCCAGAATTTCACTGTATGTTAGATAGATGTCAAACTCAAAACAATCTTCCTGTCTTAGCCACCCAAATGCTAGAGATGGCAGGTGTCAGGACCCATTCCAGACTTCTGGTTTTTGTTTTTTTGTTTATTTGTTTGTTTTTTAATTGAAGAGTAGCAATAGATGATTTGGATCACCTCAGGTTCCCCCCTCCCCTACATTTCTTTCCTCACAGTAGCATTCTGTATGGTTTCCAATCTAGGTTCTAAAAATACAGCTGCTGTGAACACTCATGTACAGATATATGTGTGAACATGAGTTTTCATTTCTCTGGGATAAAGGCCCAAGAGTACAGTTGCTTGGCCATGTGGTTAATTGCGAAGAAACTGTCAAATTATTACCAGAGGGGTTGTACCATTTTTGCGGCTGCACTGTAAATACATGAATAAAGCCACTGCACAGCATTTGGTATTGCTATTTTTATTTTAGTCATTCTGATAGGTGTGTAGCCTCATGCCATTTTTTTTTAAATAAAAATTTTCTCACACTAGAAGTTCATTCATTTGAGGTTAGCAATTGCAATATATTTAGGCAATAGTCTAACATTAGAACCGAGTCACCTGCATCTCCCATTTGCATAGCGGTGGTAGACTAACCGTGCCCAGCTGGCACTCTTAAAGAGGTTTCACTGCCCAGGTGCTTACACTCTGTCAAATTCCATCTTCAAGAAGCACAGCAGCCAGCTGGTGCGTCCCGGGGAGAGGACAGTCATATCTGTGGAGGAGGGCACTGGTTTCTAGGACTGTAATGTTTCTTCCTGGTACTGGGTGACAGAAATCCTGGCAGATTTCTGGAGAAATAATCTTGTCCAGTCGGCCATTTTGGAGGAAAACACAGTCTGGTATGTTCCTAAGTCAGAGTCCCGGTAGTCTTGTTTTCTTCGATTACTGAGTTCCTGATTAGATCACCTTCCTTTCAACCTTCCAGTTTAAATCTTGAATGCTTCTTTAATCGTTTCCAGGATTGAAGACTGTACTAACAGAAAAAGTTTACATATTTTCTGGACTAACAACTCATTTTGTGGAATTATTACCAAGGCTCCCATTTTGAAATTTACCAATGTAGGAAAGAAAAATTCAACAGAAGTTATTGTATAACTAAACAAATGAGGGTTAGAGAAGGAGAGTGGCTTGGGAACTGGTAATGGCAGGAAGGTGGGTGATGACAGTTTGTACATCTTTCAAAGATGGAACCCAAAACATGGATCCGTGCTTAGAAATGCCATCCAGGGTGAGCAGTAGATATCAAGAAATAGTTCAAGTTTTATTTCCCTAAGCAAATAAATGCTTCAGTTACCAATAACTGATTATTAATAGGTTAGAATTAGTGTGAAAGGCTTATCAGGAATCCAGCATCTACATCTCTCCATAATATGAGAGGAGAGGATATAAGTTCAAAACTCAGGAAGAGTTTTCAGTTGGTTGTAAAACACAGCAATTGCTGCCATATTGCTGCTGTTGAGGCAGAGATCAGATAAAAGCAGCATGGTCCAAAGGGCTGGGAACACGCCAAGTTTTCCATTCCTTCCCTTTCCATATTCTGTCATCCTCACATTTCTCTCCCTCCATCAAAGAAAATGTCTTTCCTATTGATGAAGACACACATTTCCCAACTCATAGATCTACCTTTGTTCCCCCCCACACCTAGTCATCTCCAAAAGTGATTGCCATTAAAATGTTCAGAAGTTGATCTAGGTTTTGAAAAAAAAAAAGTCCTTAATTACATACCATTTGATTTGGGTTTTAAAATTTTTAATTACATTTATTCATTTAACCATTTATTTGTTGAGGACATACTATGGTGTACATGTCGAGATGAGGAAAAAAAAAAAAAAAAAACTTAAGAAAGTTGGTTCTCTTCAATCCCTTGGGATCCAAGGATGTAACTCAAGCTGCCAGGCTCTGTAGAATGCATCTCCCCCACTGAACCATCTAATCAACATTGCGTTATCAGAAACCAGCTTCAGTTGGAAGTTGAAAATTAGTGATTTTGTCTCTTGCAGTGAGAATTACAGGAAGGGAGATTTGTTTACCTTTTATGGTAACAGGACTATAGTAAATGGTACTCTCCAGCTAAATGATTGCTTGTTTTCTGTTGACACATCCAGAACTGGATTCTCTTGTTCCCTTGGCAGGATCGGAAGAATGTCAGTCTACCTGAGATATACGTGACTGCTCCCAGCATGCTTTATTATAAGAGAAACTCTATTTGCAGAGTGAAACACATTTAGAGAAAAAAATCTTTTCTTTGATTGAAAATGGATTTTTTTCTCACATAGTATTTCCTG